>NC_059093.1:21814589-21920273 GCF_020497125.1 Mauremys mutica
ACCCCATGCTAGATGATGGGGTTGACCTGCTCTCCGAGAGGGGACTTGGAAATTTTTTCAGCCTGCGTCCCTGGGGGTTGTCCTGGTGGACGAGCGGGGACTGCGTTTTTCTTCCCGCTTGGACAAATATCAATCGGCCCGCTTCCTCCGGCTTAACCAGGCGGCCGAGCGGCTCGCCGTCCTCGGCCACGGAGAGTGACTCCCTCCCCCCACGGTCGTTTGGATCGGGCACACGGAAGTTTTTTTTTTTTCCAAAATTTGCCCAGAGGCTCCGGGAAGTTCTGCAAGGTCACCCCGGTCCCCGGAGCGGAAATTTATTTATTTAGGAAAAAAGGATCGGGCCCTCCGAGACCGGGTCCTCGCCGCCAGGCAAGCCGCCCAGGGCTCACCCTCCTCGGCCGCAGAGAATGACTTTCCCCCCCCGGTCATTTGGATCGGGCTCGTGGAAGGTTTTTTTTTTTTTTTTAAATTCCCCCCCCCCTCAATTTTGCCTAGAGGCTCCGGGGAGTGCTGGTAGGTCACCCCGGTCCCCGGAGGAAAAAAATTAAGGGTTTTTTGTTTCTTTTTTTTTCCCCAAAAATGTGCCCGGAGGCTACGGGGAGTGCAGGAAGGTCAGCCTGGTCCCCAGAGGAAAAAAAAATTTTTTTTTTTAAAAAGGATCGGGACCTCCGAGACCGGGTCCCCACCGCCAGGCAAGCCGCCCAGGGCTCCACGTCCCCGTCCGGAGCTCTGACGGCTGAAGGGAGAACCGGGTTGACCTGGTGGCGGGGAAGGGACTTTGAAAAATTTCCCCCGGCGAGCCCAAGGGACGACTGTTAAGCCTTCCTCCGGACCGTCTGCGGAACGACCGTTAAGCCTCCCTCCCCAACCCCCGGACCCGCCGGGGGTCGACTATTGAGCCTGCCCCCGGACCCGCCGGGGGTCGACTATTGAGCCCCCCTCGGAGGTGCCGAGGAGCGGTGCTGCGCTGCCCTCAGTGTGGGGGGGACCGCCGGCCCGGAAGGCAAACCGGCCACCAGGTCAATCCATCGACACCAATGGGGGTGACCTGGTGCCCCGAAAGCCAACCGGCCTCCAGGTCAACCTGGAGCCCCGGCCGCCGAAGGGAGAACCGGCCGCAGTGGTCCCCGGCCAGCAGGTCAACCTGGAGCTCCGACGGCCGTAGGGAGAACCGGGTTGACCTGCTGGCCGGCCGCAGTGGTACTCGGCCACCAGGTAAACCCGGAGCTCCGACGCCCGTAGGGAGTACCGGGTTGACCTGCTGGCCGGCTGGAGAGATCGCCGGCCACCAGGTAAACCCGGAGCCCTGGACGACGAAGGGAGAACCAGGTTGACCTGCTGGCTGGCTGCAGCGGTCCCCGGCCAGCAGGTCAACCCGGAGCTCCGACGCCCGTAGGGAGAACCGGGTTGACCTGCTGGCCGGCCGCAAGTCCTTCTCGTTCATCCATTCATGCGCGTCACTAATTAGATGACGAGGCATTTGGCTATTTATGTACAGGCTTGACTACCTGCCCTTTCCTGGTTACTTTGTGGTCAGTCCGCAGCCATATCCAGTGTTTAATAAAATTCAATTAATGATTTAAAGTAACAATCACCCATTTTCCAAACATTTAATATAAATAATTAAAACCATATTTTAAAGGACAGATATTAAATAGCACTAATAAAATTAAAATTTAATTTCAAGACATGGAAACTAAAATAACTAAAATTTAATTTAAATTAATTTAATTTCGGCAAGATACACAGAATGGCAACTCTGGGATCTTTACCTGTCACTGAAAACTGCCAACATATCAATTGTAGAATAAAGGACAAGTCTACATATACTTTCTTTAAAATTCTTTCCCCTATCTATTCCAAAACTTAACAACTCATTATTCCCCTCACTCCATTTACCACGCGCTCCCACCACAAACCCAAAGAAGTGGATATTATTAACTCCCGTCAATTCTTTGATCTTAGTCTCTAAATCGAGATAAGTCACCTTCTCCCTATGGGCTTGCTTCAAACTTCCGGCATTATCTTCCCAACGCACAGTGACATCGACCACCACTGCCGTATCTCCTTTTGTATATACGATATCCGGCTTTCTCAATTCTCCCTTCTCATTTCTCAAATGGGGTTCTACAATAGTCTATGAATAGCTTTCCACCCTACCTTTACTACCCTATCTACTAATGCTGAAACCACCCTATGTCTTTTAATTCTTATCTCCTTTGTTTTATAACATTGACCCGAAATATGGGGAATCGTCTCTCTAACTTTACCACACCATCTACAGAGAGCGTTTACTCCTCCTCTTCCTCTCGCTAACGTCTCCCTTGTTGGATATATATTTGCCCTCAATTGAAGTGCAGCAATATATGCAAAGGACTTGATTTTATCCGAGTTCTTAAAAATCGAATTGCTAATTATATCATTCCTAAAATATTTTATGCCAACTCCTTGACATCTCATCCCAGCCCATCTTAAAAACTCCTCCTCTCTCCATTTTCTGGGATGAGGAGTTGCTGCACTAAAGACTATAATTTTATCAACCAAATTTTCACCTGCATATAGATGAGAGATCAATCCATGTGCCCCTAGAAACAATAAGTCGTCTCCATTTTCGTACTAACGTATTTGGGACTTGCACACTAAATTTGGTGAGAGCTAAACCACCATCTCTTACTCTAGAATAAAATAGCCCATCGGTGGTGCATTGTGGTAGATGTAAAATATCTTTAACTATTCTCCTAACTAAAATATCCAAATCATTTAAAATATAAAATGGGGGTTCTATTCAGAGCAAATTATAAAATAACCTTGGTAAAATATAGGTCTGTAAAATCAATAATTTTTGAGCTGGTTTCAACGGAGCCTTATTTAAACTCTCATTCCATTCTATCAATTTCTCCTTAAGTGAGGACCCACCTACACCAATCCATGGATCTATTCGTGCCCCTAAATATTTCTCAAATTCCCCCAGCTGAACATACTCTATCTCCTCACTCCGTATTGTCCATTTACTTTTTGGATTCACTAAATAAGTTTTATATTTAGGTAAAATGTGAAATCCCTTCGTTTTATTCACATTTATCTGAAGATTGGTGTTATTACAGAAACTCTTTAAAATATCCAATTTTTTAACCATCCCTAAATGTGAATTAATTTAAATTTACACGTCATAGGCAAAAGCCAAGGAAGTTAAACTATTTTCTTTAACATATAACCCTCTTCCATCTAATTCTAATTTAGTTAAAAGTGGATCCAAAGCAATATTAAATAAAATCAGGGACAGAGGGTCAACCTTGTTCTACCCCTCTCCTAATTAAAATAGACTCCGAATGTTTATCCCCAACCCACACCCTCGTTGTGCAATTATACAAATCTCTAACAATTTCAATAAAACGTTCATCAATACCGTATCTCTTAAGGCTAGCTATTATATGCCCATGGCCTACTGAATCAAATGCTTTAGCTAAGTCTATAAAGACTATAGCTATTTCATCTCCCTTACGCTTAGCTCCTTTGATCAAATTATCCAATATAGCAATATTTTCCTCACAACCGGGTGCAGCTATAAACCCTTTCTGCCTACTACAAATTTTCACTGCATCTGATAATCTTTTTGCTAATATTTTTGTATATAATCTTACCCATACTGATCCAATTGTTAATGGCCTCCAGGAGGTTAATTTCTTCAATTCCTCCTCATCTTGTGTTTTCGGTATTAAAATTGTTCTATTCTCCTTAAAAACATCTGGGACCTGCCCATTTAAAAACCACATATTGAAAATTTTTGTAATAATTAAGGAGTCTAAATTAAAAATGTCCCTTAAATCACTTACCTTAATTTTATCGGGACCTGGGGCACTATCTTTTTTTATCTCCCTTAAAACATTTCTAACTTCATCCACGGAGATCGGACTCATTAATATATCATTATCCGCCCTCTCCATGGATGAAGGCCACCCAACTATATTCCCATGTCTCGCATTACCTAATATATCTATAAAATGCTTTTCTATTTCACCAATAGGGATTTCACAATTCACTTTATCTGGTTGTCCCATAATAACTCGAGCTAATCTCCTCCTATCCTTATTAAATAATTGTTGATAAAACTTATATTTTGCTTTTTTAGTTGCATACCTTCTAATAGCACTGGACTGCTTCTTCCTTTCACTACCTACTCCCTTGCCTCTACCTTTTATCCTCGTCTCACCTTGTTTATCTCCTCCAAAATTCTTTCCATCTACTAAGGAGAGACATATATTCTCCAATTCAGTCCATCCAAATATTTTAGTTGAATCCTTCTTAAGTAATTCTTCAATTTCTAATAGCCTATTATATCTTTACCCTCTCTACTTTGCTTTCCACACTTACCAATTAAACCCCTAGAATCCACTTCTGGATTCCTTTTTAATGATAAAATATTTTATCTCGGAGGAGGAACATCTAAAATACTTTCTATAATCTGTCCTACCTCAGTCACCTGCTCCTGAGCTATTTCTTGCTTCTTCTTAGCTAACTCTCGCCTTTTATCTGCTATTTGTTTATTACTTTTTATCTTTAATTCACTTTCTATGCATTTATTTATATTTCTTTTCCCCATATATTTCTTCTCTAATAATACAAGTTGTTCAATTTCATCCTCAGTCCATATACGGACTCGGGATGAACCTTCTTTACTTTTACTCCTAACCCTCTCATTTATCCTTTGTTCATTCCTTATAGCCGGGTGTTGGTGTCTACAATGCTGGCTCAAGCCAGATTTAGTATGGAACGCAAGCCCACAGGCAGAATAGGTATGGCTCTTAGACGGGGTATCCACCTCCCTGGGCCTGCACTTAGGGTAGTGGCAAGCGATATTATGATATAGAGAGGCTTTGCCACACTTCTTACACAACACACGTATGGCCTTACTCCTATGTACTCCGGGGTTCAGCGGGACGAACTTGAAATACGCGCCGACCTCATGGTTCTCTTGGTTGTCCGAGGCGGTTTTGGGTGACCCCTTTTGGACATCCACAGGACGACCGCCCACCAGGTCAATCCCATTCTAGCCCATGGGGTTGACCTGCTCTCTGAGAGCAAGGGATTTGGCTATTTCTCACGGGTTCCTTTTTCGAGTTATTCAGAGTGTAAAAACACATCAGGTAGCCCGTCCACTCAGTTTTACCAAATCCAGTGAGCGATCATGAGGTGTTATAATCATCACAAGATTCCCAGGAAAATTAGGGGCGTATATAGCTTGGCTAAGATATAGATTAGAGAAAAAGTATAAAACACAAGGGACAGAACCTCATGGAACAGTAGTTCTATTGTTTCTCCCTAAGTTCTCAAAAATTCTAAGTATATCTAGAGAGTACAATATAGTCCTTTTACTAAAAAGTTTGTCATCTAAAGAGACCGGCCAATCTGACATACCTAGAGCTACTAAAACTTTCTCACTGAATTTTGACCATTTCCCCCTAATACCTAGAGAGAACCCATAATATTCTATTTCCATAGCTCCAGTTAGTTCTCTTATCTGACTTGTTAGATCTTCATAATATTTCATCTTCTCCATAGCAGCGTCTTCAAATACCTTCTCTTTATATTCGAATCGGACGGTGACATCCACGACTAGGGCTTTTTCTCCTTTAACAAAAATAAGGTCAGGTTTTCTCAGTTCCTTTCCCATGGTATTCAGATGTGATTCCACATGGATGACCCATTTTAATTTTCGAGCTTCCCGTTTCAGCATACTACATAATTTATTATGTCTTCTAATATGGGCTTCTTGTACTGCCGGACATTGTCCTAAGATGTGTGATAGAGATTCATATAGTGCAGAACAATGTCTGCATCGCTACCCACAGTGCAACGCTCCAGAAATCGATGCTAGCCTCGGACCGTGGATGCACACCACCGAATTAATGTGCTTAGTATGGCCGCGTGCACTCGATTTTTTATAATCTGTTTTACTAAACTGTTTTATGTAAAATCGGAATAATCCCGTAGTGTAGACATACCCTTATTTGTCTACCACGTCCTAGATATTCTCTAGTAGGATATACATTAACTTTAATTTTGAGAGCCAGAAGGTACTGACGTTCTGAGAAACCGCGATGGTATTTCATCCTGACGTTGCTTATTGTATCATAATCAAAATGTTCTAGTCCACTTCCTTGACAAGGCAGGTCTTTCCAATGAGTGAATTTGATTTTCCTCCAATTACATGGGGTTGGATATATCTTCCTTGGGGCTGGTTTTTCCCATTCATTGAGACGTTCCAATGTATGCTGAGGCAATCTATAGTCAATGAATACTGGATTGTTATTTTAGGGGTTTTGTCCTCCTTTCCTCCGGCAATCTTCCACAGATTTTGGTATTCTTCTTCAATATTATTTATTAATGTGATATTCTTGATTGTTATATCATCCGAGTTGGCAATCCTATGCAATCACCGTGCTTGGATTGAAGGAATAAGGCTAGCGAGTTTTGTCACATCTCTTGTTCTGGCATATATAAAACCATTACATGTATCCGCTGGAAGATGAAGCCATTGTTTCACCATGTTTCTAATGTTATTGTCCAATGAAGATAAAGACTTTTTAGTCTCAGTATGATCAGCCATATAGATGATTCTAGGTACTGTGTATACATTTAACATTGTTAACTTCTGAGAAGGCTTTAATGGAGCTTTTTTAAGTCTTTCAAGCCACATGTTGAGTTTTTCAGAAAGTAGAGGATTAGAAAACCCGGTCCATGGGTCAACTTTGAGTCCCAGATATTTTTCAGACTCACCAGGGAGAATCATGTTCAAATTATCTTTGTTTATCTTCCAAGCGTCACAATTGTTAATAGTATGTGAGTCGTGAGTGGGGCTTACAAAAAACCCATAGCACTTGTTAACTTGTATTTTTAGGCCAGTTAATCCACAGAAGGTTTCCAAAATCCCAATGTTTATATTCATATCCTCCCAGGTATCACTAAGCAAGACCAAATCGTCTGCAAAGGCCAAAGATGTTATCTTATTTATCCCAAAGGAGAATCCTATATGAGTCTTCTCTAGCGTTGTAATTAGAGGGTCAAGCGGAAGATTGAACAATAATGGAGAGATGGGATCTCCTTGCTTAACGCCAACTTTTATTGCAATAGATGATAAAGATTCTTTTCCGACTTCAATATAGGTGTGGACATTCTTATAAGAGTCACTGATGATATCCACCATATGCTGGTCCAGGCCCCTTTCTCTCAGTACCCACATGATATGATCATGCAATACTGTGTCAAATACCTTGGCAATATCAACAAATACCACTCCTAATGATTTTTTGCATTTCTTAGCTTGGTTTAGTATTATATGGAGAATTTTAAGATTCTCCAAACAGCCGAACATGGCAATAAATCCCCTTTGTCGTGCGTTCAATGGGCATGCCTTCATAAGTTGATTTGATATTATTCGCGAAATAAGCTGAAGCACAATGGATCCAATAGTCAATGGTCTCCAATTCCACAAGTCTTTTAAGGCTTCAGAATCTGTTGTTTTAGGGATCAACAGCTAACAGCAGTTTTTTATGCCATCGGGAATTATTCCTGTGATCAAGTATTAAATAGTTTCTCCAGTGCACTGCCATCCGGATCTATTAAGAGTTGTGGCAAACTGGGAATGTTCTTAATGTTTTCTCTGAATTCTGTGTTGGTGGCTGTAGGAGGGGGGGTGCATGTGGGGCTGGGGCTCGACCCTCCCTGGGGCTGAGGGGAGCCACACCAGCCCGCCACACGTACTCAGGTCAGGCCCCTTGCTTCGGGGCAGCGACGATAATACCGAGTCAGTTCGGGCTCAGGCCTCCAGCTGCAAGGCTGAGCAACAAAAAGTCAGTGGAGCTCAGGCCCTCTGGTGCAGGGGCTGAGCAACAACACAAAGTTCAGGGAGCTCATGCCCTCTGGTGCAGGGGCTGAGCAGACAAACAGTTTAGTGTATAGGCCCAGGCCCTTACGCCTGAGCGTTGAGGTGAGGGGGAGACTGCCACCTGTGAGAGGGGTGGCAAGGGGGACGCAGGCCCACCCACTCCTCTGCGTGCCAGCCCGGGGCCCTAGCAGCGGCGTGGATCCGCTGCAGTCAGTGGGGATCCTGGCCGCAACACACTGACATAGGCTCAGGTATATCTGCAGCCTGACCGGGGTCGGCTACCCCCGGGTCACTTCCAAACTCCCCCTCATTGGGTACCTGTCTTCCGCCGGCGTCGTCCGGTGGGTCCCAGGCCATGGGTTCCTCAGGATACCGGGCGTGGGGAAGTTCAGCCCACTCCTCGGGAGGTCAGATGTGGAGAAGTTCAGGCGGCTCCTCTGGGTGACGAGCACAGCACGGGGCAGGCTGGGCCAGGAGTCAGCTCAGGCACCAGCTTCTGCCCTCTCTGGCAGCCTGCTCCCAACTGAACGCTGAGGCCAGGCTTTTATACTTCCTGTCCCGTCCTCGCTACAGTGCCTCGGTGTCCCCTAGGAAGTTCTTAATATCTAGGTGGTGGACTAAGGTTGTGTGATTGCTGCAGAGCAATGGGCCACTGCACCTAAATGCCTGGCACTCTGTCTCCTAGCAACTGATGGCCTGGGCCCCTTCTCTGCAAAGGTGCCAACTGAAGGTGTTGGAGACAGAGGTCAGGTGACCTCCTGGCCCGGGAAAGGAACTGAGCAGAGAAAGCGAGGCATTTTAAAACATTGACAAATCAGATTAAAGAACTGACTTCATTGGCCCCAGTCAAATACTATGGTTTCCCTCTAGGAGCAAGAGGGAAATGGCTGAAGATCAATGCGAAAGTCCTTTCAGCCTGGGCATGCCAGAATACCAACAAGGAAGAACTGCCAGGCTTTTTAGTCAAAGGGCTCTATTGCATTCCCTAGATATTATTAATACCTTTGTTAGCATGGGAGAGAATAAATAAAACCACTGTTCCATGAAGTTCTGTCCTTCATGTGCAGACTTTCCTTTCTCTTGACTTGTTGTTCAAACTATATACCCGCCCACCTTCCATGGGAATCTTGTAAGGATTATAATAATTCATGACCACTCACACTGGACACGGCACCTGTCAGGCTCGGTTGGGCATGAGTGGCCGGTCCCTGATGGTTGCGCTAGAAATTTTTCTAAGTCCCCATTCAGCCACCAGGTCAACCCCAGTCCTGTAGTTTTGGGGGCTGTGGGTCCCCTGTGGAGGAGGATGCACACTTGCTATCCAGGCCGGCCAGGCCAGGCCTCACCTGGGGGGCAGCTAGAGGATTCGGGGTGGCTCTATGGGCCAGCAGCTGGGCATAGAGGGTCGTAGCAATTCCGGGTGTGTCCATCCCAGGGCCAGGGTTGCCTCCTGCAACCTTGGGGGCTGTGGGTCCCTGGTGGAGAAAGCTGGGGGGAGCTGGACACCCACTGCCCAGCCTGCTAGGCCAGGCCTTGCCAGGGTGGCCGCTGGAGGATTTGAGGTGGTTCTGCGAGCCAGTAGCTGGGTACAGGGGGGAGTCAGAGCAACTGATACTGATCAGATCAAGCAGTTCTGCAGTGCTCCAAGCAGGATAGCATTTGCTGCGTGGAGCCCCACTGGTCAGCTGGGAAGATGGGATGTGAATACTCCATGCTGAGCAAACAGGAAGGGGAATTTCAAAAGTTCCTGGGCCTTTAAAGGGGGAGGGGCAGAAGGTGTTTACCCGGCTGCAGGGCAGCAGAGTTGAAACTGCTGACTAGAGGGGTCAGGATAGGCATTGAGAGGCGCCTTCCAGAGGCCAATCACAGCACTAAAATAAAGCACAGTGTCTACACTAACACTTTGGTGACAAAACTTTTGCATAAAAACCCTTACGACTCCCATCAAAGTGGTTTTATCATGTCACTGAAACTGAGGAGTTCCATTGCCAAAAGTGGCTTTGCACCTCTGTAGACAAGGCCTTAGGTGCAGCATGGGAGAATGACATTTGTTATCTGGCCAATAGAAGTCAGAGTTTTACTGCCTTAAAATTTCAGAAAAAAAAAAATCAGACCCAAGCCATGTGCGGTGGGGAGACTGGTGGGGGTTTCTGTGGTTTTGTTTTTCACATTTTAAATGTCCTTGATCATTTTGATGAGGAAATTGTTTGTACAAAGCCAAGAAAAAATAAAAATGTGCACAGGAGTGAGCGGGTTTCTGAGCGCCAGGGTAGGGGTGGAGAGTTACATGCAGGGGGTTTCGGGGATAAACTAGAGGCTTTTGCTGCAGCACAGAGAGAGATTTTGCTATTTCATTTTTCCCAAGTGACAAGTCCCCCACATTGCCCCCTTGCTGCTGCTGCCCCATCTCAGACCCCATGGTCACCCCAGCTGTAGTTCAGTAGGCGCTCAAACCGTATTAGACATCAGAGAATCAACACAGGGAGCGACCCGATAAATGCTGTGAATGCGGAAAAACCTTTGCTCGGCTCTGAACCCTTAGTAATCATCAGAGGACCCACACAAGGGAGAAACCCTATGGATGCCCTAGGGAAACAGTTCTGTCAGAGCTCAGCCCTTATTTGTCATCCGAGAAGCTGCAAGGGAGTTAAAGACCATAAAAATCTTGTCTAGATTTTGTTTTCCTTTTGCTAATTCCTACACACTGAACTTTAAGGCACCATTTGTCACTGTGGTCTCTCAAGTCCCTCACCTGCATTGTTTGCTTTTCAATTTTGCAGCTCACCTTTCCTTGGGATGAGTCCCACACTCTCATTCACTCCTTTGTGCCATGTCATGGAGGTGGGTGTCCCTCCAATAGGAATGTCCATCAGCTCCAGGGAGGGGGAACCAAGAGTAACTTCAACTAGGTACATGGAGGTTAAATTTACCTGGATCTTGACTGCACTAGGATTTGCCATGGAGTTAGCTAGCTTGAGTTCACTATCCTGATATAAAAGCAGAGATAAATGGTGGCGGGGGGAGGGGGGGGGAAGATTAGCTGTGTTAGTCTGGATCTGTAAAAGCAGCAAAGAGTCCTGTGGCACCTTATAGACTAACAGACGTACAGGAGCATGAGCTTTCGTCGGTGAATACCCACTTCGTCGGATGCATGTAGTGGAAATTTCCAGGGGCAGGTATATATTTGCAAGCAAGAAGCTAGAGATAACGAGGTTAGCTCAATCAGGGAGGATGAGGCCCTCTTTTAGCAGTTGAGGTGTGAAAACCAAGGGAGGAGAAACTGCTTTTGTAGTTGTCTAGCCAGTCACAGTCTCTTTAATCCTGAGCTGATGGTGTCAGATTTGCAGATGAACTGAAGCTCAGCGGTTTCTCTTTGAAGTCTGGTCCTGACGTTTTTTTGCTGTAGGATGGCCACCTTAAGATCTGCTATTGTGTGGCCAGGGAGGTTGAAGTGTTCTCCTACAGGTTTTTGTATATTGCTATTCCTAATATCTGATTTGTGTCCATTTATCCTTTTCTGTAGAGACTGTCCAGTTTGGCCGATGTACATAGCAGAGGGGCATTGCTGGCATATAATGGCATATATTACATTGGTGGACGTGCAGGTGAATAAACCGGTGATGGTGTGGCTGATCTGGTTAGGTCCTGTGATGGTGTCGCTGGTGTAGATATGTGGGCAGAGTTGGCATCGAGGTTTGTTGCATGGATTGGTTCCTGAGTTAGAGTTACTATGGTGCAGTGTGCGTTACTGGTGAGAATATGCTTCAGGTTGGCAGGTTGTCTGTGGGCAAGGACTGGCCTGCCACCCAAGGCCTGTGAAAGTGAGGGATCATTCTCCAGGGATGGGTTGTAGATCCCTGATGATGGGTTGGAGGGGTTTTCACTGGCCATCACATACAGCCCCAGCTGAGTCCTGTTGGTTTCTTTTTCGAGTTTGTCTTGCAGTAGGAGGCTTCTGGGTAAATGTCTGGCTCTGTTGATCTGTTTCCTTATTTCCTCATGCGGGTATCGTAGTTTTGAGAATGCTTGGTGGAGATCTTGTAGGTATTGGTCTCTGTCTGAGGGGTTGGAGCAGATGCGTTTGTACCTCAGTGCTTGACTGTAGACAATGGATTGTGTGGTGTGCCCAGTATGGAAGCTGGAAGGCATGAAGGTAGGCAGGACTGAATCTCCATTAGACAAAGCTTAAAGAACGGAATGACCGGGAGTCATTCCCAGTTTTGCCCAGGCGCCCCCGGCCAACCTCAGCGAGGCCAGCCAGGAGCACTCATGGCATGACGACGACGGATACCAGTCATATTGCACCGTCTGCCATTGGGAAGGGAAGGCGATGCTGCTGTGTAGCGCTGCAGCACCACATGTGCCAGCAGCATCCAGTAGACATAAGGTGACATTGAAAAAAGGCGAGAAACTATTTTTTTTCCCTTTGCTTTCACCGGGGGGTGGGGGTGGCTGACGACATATACCCTGAACCACCCATGACAATGTTTTTGACCCTTCAGTCTTTGGGAGCTCAGCCAAGAATGCAAATGGTTTTCGGAGAGTGCAGGAACTGTGGGATAGCTAGAGTCCTCAGTCCCCCCTCCGTGAGTGTCCATTTGATTCTTTGGCTTTCCGTTACGCTCGTCTCAGCTCCTTAAGTTTCACGCAGCACTGTGTTGAGTCCCTGTTGTGGCCTCTGTCTATCATAGCCTTGGAGATTTTTCCAAAATTTTGTCTTTTGGAACGGAGTTCTGATAAAACTGATTCATCTCCCCATACAGAGATCAGCTTCAGTGTCTCCCGTACAGTCCATGCTGGAGCTTTTTTTTCATTCTGGGACTGCATGGTCACCTGTGCTGATCTGCGCTCCACGCTGGGCAAACAGGAAATGAAATTCAAAAGTTCGCGGGCCTTTTCCTGTCTACCTGGCCAGTGCATCCGAGATCAGATTGCTGTCCAGAGCAGTCACAATGGTGCACTGTGGGATAGCGCCCGGAGGCCAATACCGTTGAATTGCAGCCACACTAACCCTAATCCGAAATGGCAATATCGATTTCAGCGCTACTCCCCTCGTTGGGGAGGAGTACAGATATCGAAATTAAGAGTCCTTTATATCGATACAAAGGGCTTCGTTGTGTGGACAGGTGCAAGGTTAATGCGATTTAACGCTGCTAAATTTGATAAAAACTCGTAGGGTAGACCAGGCCCCCCACTCAACACACGTGTTATTTCTCTCTCCCCTGGGGATTCTCTGCTGGGCCGTGGTTTCCTTGAGAAGTCGAAGTTCTCCGATAATAAACAGAATAACCAATGCTACACCAACCTTCTGCATTGCCTGGTTTCCCTGCCACCTCTCTGGAATGTGCTGACTCTCACAGGCTTTTCCCTGATCACAACTCCTGGACACACTCCCTTTGCATCTTTGCAATAATGTGCCATGTGGTTCCACTTCCTCATCATCTTCCTGTTGAGAATTCTGCTCCATGGTCTCACTCCCCAGTCCAGCACCTGCTGGTACGCAGAAAGAAAAACCATCACAAACAGGAATGGAAAGGGGAGAACAAAGTGGAATAACAGCTAGAGATGAAAAAAAAAATCAGGGACTGAAGTTCCCCAAACTCTTCCCCAAAGGAGAGAGAGGAAGAGATGAATTCTTCAGCCAGTTCCCACCCAAATACTCAGGCAGAAGGAAGTGCAGGGAGGGAGCTACTGCCAGGAGTTAGTCAGAATGGATAGGAAGTAGGGCTGTCAATTCATTGCAGTTAAACCAGCCTGAGAAGGGGCCAGAATTTACCAATGTACATTGCCAAAGAGCCACAGCAATACATCAGCAGCACCCCCATAAGCTTCCTCCCCCAAGCTCCCAGCACCTCCCACCAACGGATCAGTGCCCCCCCTCCCTCCCCACACCTCCCAATCAGCTGTTTTGTGGCATGCAGGAGGCTCTGGGGGGCAGGAGGAGGAGAAAGGGCATGGCAGGCTCAGGGGAGGGGGCAGGAAGGAGTGGAGTGGGTGCAGGGCCTGTAGCAGAGCCAGGGGTTGAGCAGTGAGCACCCCCAGCACATTGGAAAGTTGGCACCTGTAGCTCCAGCCGCAGAGTCGGTGCCTAGACAAGGAGCCACATAGTAACTTCTGAAGAGCCGCATGTGGCTCCGGAGCCACAGGTTGGCCACCCCTGGTCTAGATAATACTTAGTCCTGCCATGAGTGTAGGGGACTGGACTAGGTGACCTCTCTAGGTCCCTTCCAGTCCTATAATTCTATAAACTACATTGAAGCACAGTTAAGGTTGCCTAGTGCTGCCTCTGCCCTTCCAGTATGTGGAGAGTGGTGAAAGTTAAACATCTGAGAACCAGTAAATGAAGAACTACCCACCACACCTGCAAAAGGAAGCTTAGCTCTGCCCCTATTCCCTAACCTTGGGGCTAGCAAATGTCACTGGGAATAGGTCAGTAAGGGTGGAGCAACGGTTTACCAACTAACCGGGGGAAATTTGGCACTTCCATCTCTTGAAGTCTGCAACTCAACACTGGATGCCTTTCTGGAAGATATTTTCATCAAAACACAAGCTATTCAGCTCACTACAATGGTAACTGGATGAAAGTGTATGGCTTGTATTATATGGAAGGTCAGACTAGATGACCTAATAGTATCTCCTGGCCTTAAAATGTACTGATCAATGATCAAAAGAAGGAAGACTAAGAACATGCCATTATTTGTGTTGCGTCAGCTGTAGTTTTACATGAACAGTGGAGGGAACAGTTGGAGCAACTTGGCAGAGCTGGGACTGTGATAAGAAGAGAGGTGTGTGTGAATCTCGAAGGAACAGGTATTCCTCATGTCAGTGCTTAGTGTTGTAGGTTGTGTCAATGAAGGTGCACAAGGGTGTGTTCTTGTCACGAGGGTTGTCAGCATTCTGGTGGTATATGTGCTAATGGCCTCCAATACTCAATGGGGGTAAGTGAAGGAATCCTGAGTGCGAGGGTAAAGGGGTGGTGACATTAGGAAAGTCTGAGATGGATAGTGAGCAGCAGACTCAGTGTTTGAGTGCAGGCCAAGCGTAGGTAGCTTCTGTTCCCTGCACTGGACCTAACCAAGTTTTGCCTTAGCAAAGAGAAGGTGTTGGGCTTTGTGTTATCCTGCTCCTGAGCTCTGCCCCAAAGTGTTGTGTGGCGGGCGGGGCAAAGTGCCAGTATGTGTCATTGGCCTGTTGGAGTGTTGCTGAAACAGGGCAGAGTAGAGGTCGCATTGTGGGGTCTTGTGAACCTCAACTCTTCCTTCTCCTTCTAATAACCGAGGGGACAGGAATCCTTACCCAGCGAGGTCACGTTCTCATAGTTCTCCTTCATGACATCTCTGTGGACCGCTCTCTGAGCGGGGTCCAGCAGAGCCCACTCTTCTTCGGTGAAATACACAGCCACCTCCTCGCAGGCCATTGGCCCCTGAAAGAGCAAGAGCCCCTCACTCAGTACCTGCTGCTTACTGACAACCCCACTGCTCACAGGGGAGGGGCCAATCACTTGGAAGCTGTGGGAGGCAGGCAGGCAGCATAGTTCCACCCACACCCCATCACAGGACAGCAGCCAGGAAGCATCAAGGGGAGGGAAGACAAAGAGCACCCCCACTCCTCCCAGCAGAGAGAGGGGGCAGGAGTCTTCCCATTCCTCACTCACCTACTAGCCAGAGGCTGGGACAGGAGATGGAGCCCGCAGCAGGGTCCAGGGACAGCTCCCTGGTGTGAATGGCAACACCCTCCTCACTGCCAGCAGCCGGATGGGAGGGGATGGGGTGTCTCCCCAGGGCCTCACTGGTGGGTGCCCCTTTAGATCTCACTACTGCCTCTGGCTAGTAGGTTCAGGCTCCAGTACTGAAGTCTGGTAAGTTTCCCTAGCCCCATACGGGGGGGGGGTGGGGGGGGGTGTTTCCTGCTTGACTAATTAGGGAATTCCCACCCACAAACCATAGGGGGCTGGTGCTGGGATCTAGGCACCACAGTAAACAAATCTCGGCAGATTTATCACACCCTGTCCCCCTCCCTTCCTCCACCTTGTGGCTTTCCTACCCCCTCCCGCTTCCAGACCAGCCCCCTTCGACGTGCCCACTGTGATGTTACTGACATGAACTGTGACCGTATAGATCACCGCTGCAACCAGGGGCCTATGGCTGCACCAGGTCTTGTACAGGGGAGGTCCAGTGGGGTGTCTATGGAAAGGTTGTAGTTTGCTGGTTATGATTATGCTGCCTGTATGTGTGTATCATTTTTGTATTTGAAGTTATGAATATTGGCCATGCACTTGTATCTCAATGTGTTTCATCTTAAGTAGCCTCAGTGAAGCGTTTGGTCAGTTTCTTGAGAACGGGCACTCAGGCCTTGGCTACACTTGCGAGTCATAGTGCAATAAAGCCACCCACAGCGCTGTAACTCACTCTCCGTCCACACTGGCAAGGCACATGCAGCGCTGCATCTCCGTGGCTACAGCGCTGCAGGTACTCCGCCTCTCCGAGAGGAATAACAGCTGCTGCGGAGTGGCTGAGACGCTGCCGCTCCAGTGTAAACAGGGAGTAACCTTATTACGCAGTGATTGACCCCCAGAAACTCCCCATAATCCTTTTAAGTGAAGGTTCCTCTCCTTGTTTTGTTGTGATGCCTCTCTTTGTTTTGTTGTGAACTCCGGGCTCCGGGAGCTGCTTGTCAAAAAACCAAACACAGCTCCTGTTTGCTGTGAATGAGTAGAGGGAGGCAGGGGGGCTCCCTTTGGAACACCCACAGCTAATGTTTGCTTGAAGAGAGAGGCAGCGGGGGGAGGAGGGAAGCTGCTTATCTGGTCTGTGAGAAAAAAACAAACAGCTGCTGTTTGCTTTCAGTGAGAGAGGGGTGGAGGAGGGAGGGGGTCGGAACTTGCAAGGCAGGGTGCTGACACTCTCAGCAGTCCAAAACCCCACTCTCTCTCCCGCCACGCTCCCTGTCACACTCCACCCACCCCCCTTTTGAAAAGCACGTTGCAGTCACTTGAGTGCTGGGATAGCTACCCATAATGCACCGCTCCCAATGCCGCTGCAAATGCGGCCACACCAGTGTGCTGTCAGCTGTCCGTGTGGACAGACTACAGCGCTTTCCCTACTCGGCTGTACGAAGGCAGGTTTAACTCCCAGCGCTGTACAGCTGCAAGTGTAGCCATACCCTGAGTGTCTGTGTGATAAGTAACCCTGGCCCAGCAGCCCTGACTCCAGCAGTCTGCCTCTCACACCCCAAGCACATTCTGGTTTGGGGGGAGTAGGCTCAGTGTTTGAAGAGAAGGGCAGGGGTAGGAACCTTCTGTTCATTATGCTGGACCTAACCCCCAGTTTCACTTGAGCAAACACGAGCTATTTGACACTGTGCGATACTGCTCCTGTGCTCTGTTCCCAAAGTGTTCTGGAGAGGGGGTGGGGAGGGTCCTCTGTGTCACTGGCATATTGGGGTGATGCTGAAACAGGACAGAGTGGAGGTAGCATTGTGGGGCTGGCATGAACCTTATCTCTTTTTTTCCCCTTGCAAGAACTGAGGGGACAGGAATCCTTACCCAGCGAGGTCACATTCTCATAGTTCTCCTGCATGACGTCTCTGCAGAGGGCTCTCTGAGCAGGGTCCAGCAGAGCCCACTATTCCCTGGTGAAATACACAGCCACCTCCTCGAAGGTCACCGGCCCCTGAAAGAGCAACAGCCCAACACTCAGTACCTGCTGCCCCACTCACAGCCCCACTGTTCATGGGGCAGGAGCCCATCAAAGGGAAGCTCTGGGTGGATTGCAGTCAGAGTCCAACTCCCACCCTGCTCAGAGCATCCAGGAAACACCAGGGTGAGGGGATGAAGAGAGAGCCCCCCTTGTCTCTCCCAGCAGATCCATCACACCCCTACTAGCCACTGACCGATAGAGGAGATGGACCTCCTAGCCGGGTCCAAGGAGAGCTCCCTGGTAGGAAGCCCAACACCCTCCCCATTGTGAGGAGCTGGATATGAAGGGAGGGGAATCTCCCTCAAGCCTGACTGGTGGGTGCCCCCTTCATATCTCACAGCAGCCGCTGGTTAGTCAGGTCAGGCTCCAGCACTGGGAGTCTGGTCAGTTTTCCTAGCTCCGTGTAGGTGGGTTATTTTCTGTTTCACCAATTAGGACATTTCCACCTCCAAACCTTATGGGTCTGTTCCTAGAATCTAGGCTCCTTATTAAACAACTCCCAGCAGGTTTGCCACACTCTGTCCTCCTCCCTTTCCCACCTTATGCATTTCCTGCCCCGCTCCAACCTCCAAACCAGACTGTGCAAACCTTCCCATCTCCGCTGTATTTGCTGTCCCTCTCCCTCCTGCAGGAACCCACCAGCAACCCCCAGACAATCCCTACCTCAACAGGCTCCTCTGCAGCCATTTCTCTCCCCTGTCCCACAGGAGGATGGGATGAGCTGGAATGAAACATGGACGTCATTCTGCAGCCCGGGAGGGTGAGAAGGGCAGTTGTGGGGGTTACAGAACAGGCTTTAGTTAATTTCACATCACAATTCCCCCAGGCCCTTTCCCTGCAGACGGACATCCTAGATTCTGCCATGCTGGGAAATGCTCAATCTCTTTATTACAGTGTAGACCTGGCCCCTCCTGCCAGGCTAAGCCCACACAGACATTTTTAACCTCCCTTCTCCGTCCCTCCATCCCGTAACAAAGTCTCTGAACACAAGGCTAGAAAAGAGCAGAACCCAAGGAGTCACTGTGGGGGATTCCCTCGGACACTGACCCCACAGCAGCCACACCCCAGCAGGAGGGATATGGAGTCAGGAACTGGCTTTTCCTCTGTCTGATCCTCGTCTTTTCAACAGGAAAGTGACTCTACCCAGGGTGCAGTAATACATCTGTCTGGGCAGATAACAGATCTGGAAAACTCTCTCCAAACTCTCCTCTCCCACGGCCTCTTTCAGGCTCTCTTTTTCCTTCTCTCTCCTTTTCCCTGTTCCCTCTCCTTGCCCATCGGATAGGAAAGTCCCATTCCTGGGTAGTTTGCTCCCCCATGGCTGGATTTGCTCCTGCAATTGCTAACGGGAGAAGAAATGACCCGGGGAAGGGGGGGGGGGGCTATTTGTGTAGAGTCATTTTAAGGCCAGACCCCAGCATTTTCCCTTCGTTTCCTTCAGTTACTTGGAATGTTTGGCTGAGAACTTAGTACTAACAGGGCTACCCTAGGGGGGCTGGTACTAGCTGGAGAAAGTCATCCCCTGGGCCGGGCAGAGAAGCAGCTTTAATTAAGGTCACATCCCAGCACAGAGCCCCGCTGGGGGAGCAGCAGCTGCTAAGCCTGGTCTCCCAGATCACAATGGAGGCTGCAGCGACTGCCCCAGGAAGCTGAACCCCAATATCCTGAGCAGAGAGGGACAGAGCGTTTGAGCAGCTTCCCTACTTTAGCTCTCTGGGGAGAGCAGCTAATCAGAGCCCCTCCTCACAGGGAGAATTGCTGATCTCATTTGTCCCACTGTCCATCCAGAGTCACTCCTTGTCTTTCCATGCAGTGACTCTGGATTAACAATGGTCTCAATGAAACCAGATTTCAGGAAGAAGGAGTCCAGAACGCTGTGGAAGAGACCATTCTGTGGCATTTCTAGCCCCCTTCCCACCTGCCTCACCCCCCAGATCTAGGGCAAGGACTGGGGGCACGAATTTTCCAAACGGAACTGAAGTTCCTGCAGTTTTCAAAAGAGGAAAAAAGCAAAATCTGTGATTTCACACTAACAGTGTCTGATAAGTGGATAGAAAGTTATCACAGTGATGGGGCATGTGGCTGGAGAATGCCAGGCAGTGCCTGGAGCCAGGGCTCTGGCACAAGTTGATCAGAGAGAAGTATCATGGTTAGTAGCAGTTCCCAGAGCCCCCAGCCAGGGGCTCCAGCCAGACCCCAAACAGGGTCCCACCTGGGATGCATTCCCCCCCCCCCCCCCGAGTCCCTTGCCAGGGGCCCCAAATACCCCTCAAAGCCCCACCGGGCAGGGAATCCCCACCAGACTATGGCTGCCAGGTTGGGAATCCCAAAGGGTTCCCCCCACTAACAGCCTCCAGCAGCCAGGGACACCCCCCGCCCCCAAGGGAACCCTCCACTGGGAACTCAGTCCCTCACTGTCTGCCTAGGAGCAACCCCCCGCCCCCAAGCAGGATCTGCCCTGCCATTTGTCTGGGACCCCCTGATGCTTTACAGTGGGACCCCCTGATGCTTGCCTGGCATCCCCTGACCTAGTGCCAGGGACCCCCCCCACCCCCAGCTCTGTCCCCTGAGCATGGCAACGAACCCAGGAGCCAGCGGGGGAAGCCCAGACAGAGCCCCTGGCACAGCATCAGGCTCCCTCTAACCCCCTGTCCCGCCTCCCCAAGAGACGCCCACCCCGGCTGTTCTGCAGCCAACAGACCCCCAGCGATACCCACCTCCAGGACCCAAAGCCTCAGGGCTGGGCACTTCAGAACCCACCAACCTCCGAGGCGGCTCCGCGGCTTCTCCCAGGTTCCCCGGGGCAGAGTCACGTGCCCCCCCCCCGGGGTCTCTCACTCACCGGCTCACACGGAGACGGCAGCAGCAGCTTTATTCTCCCGCCCCCAGCGGGGCTCACACGGAGCATGCGCAGTTTCAGCTGCTGACCCCTCCCTCACCCGGGCTGGAGACGGCGGACGCGGCCCCGCGGCAGGCTGGGAGAGTTAGTTCCGGACTCTCCCTGGAGCGGAAGTGACGTCGAAAAGGTAGGCGGAGTTGGAGCGCGAACGCGCGCGGAGCGCTGCGGTTCTGCCTGGCTCGTGCGGGGCCGTTGGAGCCTCTCCCGGGCCGGAGAAGGTTTGTGCCGCTGGGGCTCTGGGCATGCGCAGATCGCGGCGGGAGACCTTCATTAACCCCCCCGTGCCCGGCCCGGGCCCCGCCCCCGCTGCGGAGCTGCAGCCTCCAGGTCCCGGCGCGAGCCCGGGGGCGGGGCCGGGCGGGCTGGGAAAGGGGCGGGGGGAAGTGTCGGTGCAGCCCGGACATGGCCGGGGGGGGGGGGGAGGAGCCGGTGACCCCCGAGGAGCGGGGAGAGAAAGGGGGGGGCTGAGACCCCCTCGGATTTACCGCTGCCCCCCCCGTGGGGACCCCCCGCCCCCTTTCTCCCCAGAGAGCCACGAGCAGCCCCCCAGGGTGACCCCCCCTCCCCGAACCCCTGAGAAGTTCCCTGTCCCCCCCCCCGACTGTGCCCCATTTTCTCTCCCCTTCGCCAGTGTCCAGCTCTCCCTGGGGCTGGGGGGGCTCTGGGGGTGTCTGGGCCCCTGGCCAGGGACTCTGGGGACTGGGGGCCAGGGAAGATCTGGCAGGACCCTGGCTGGGGCTGTGGGGGTGTCTGGGGCCCCAGCTGTGGGGTCTGGGCTCTGTGTACTGGGGGGTGTCTGGGGGCTGCTGCTAACCCTGATCCTGCTCCCGGATCAGTTTGTGCCACAATCCTGGCTCCAAGCGCGGCCAGGCAGCCCCCAGCCAGGCCCACTCACCCTGGTAACTTTCTATCCACTTACCAAACACTGTCAGGTGAAATCACAGATTTTTCTTTTCTCCCCTCTTGAAAACTGCAGGAACTTCTGGTATATTCATGCTCTTCTCCCCCCCCCCCCCCCGTCTTTGTCCTAGATCTGGGGGTTGCGGCAGGTGGGAAGGGGGCTAGAAATGCCACACAATGGTCTCTTCCACAGCGTTCTGGACTCCTTCTTCCTGAAATCTGGTTTCATTGAGACCATTATTAATCCAGAGTCACTGCATGGAAAGACAAGGAGTGACTCCAGATGGACAGTGGGGCAAATGAGATCAGCAGTTCTCCCTGTGAGGAGGGGCTCTCATTAGCTGCTCTCCCCAGAGAGCTAAAGGAGGGAAACTGCTCAAACGCTCTGTCCCTCTCTGCCCGGGATATTGGGGTTCAGCTTCCTGGGTCAGACGCTGCAGCCTCCATTGTGATCTGGGAGACCAGGCTTAGCAGCTGCTGCTCCCCCAGCGGGGCTCTGTGCTGGGATGTGACCTTAATTAAAGCTGCTTCTCTGCCCGGCCCAGGGGATGACTTTCTCCAGCTGGTCCTAGCCCCTTGGGGCAGCCCTGGGCCCTGTTAATACAAATTCTACCACAGACTCCAGGTAACTGAAAGTCCTCTGGGAAAGTGCTGGGGACTGGCAAGAAAGTGACTCTGCACAAACAGCCTCTCCTCCCATTAGTAATTGCCAGGAGCAAATCCAGCCATGGGAGAGCAAAGCCCCCAGGAATGGGACTTTCCCAGCCAGAGGGACAGGGAGAGAGGACAGGGGAAGGAGAGACTGAAAGGGGCAGTGGGAGAAATGAGTGGGGGGGAGAGATTTCCAGCTCTCTAGTCCACCCAGACACATGTATTGCAGCATCCCTGGGCAGAACCACTTTCCAGTGATCAAGAAAAGGATCAGACAGAGGAAAAGCTGGTTCTTGACTCCATATTCCCCCTGCTGGGGTGTGACTGCCGGGGGGTCAGTGTCCGAGGGAATCCCCCACAGTGACTCCTTTGGTTCTGCTCTTTTCTAGCCTTGTGTTCAGAGACTTAGTTATGAGATTGGGGGAGGGAGAAGGAAGGTTAAAAATCTCTCTCTGGGCTTAGCCTGGCAGGAGGGGCCAGGTCTACACTGTAATACAGAGATTGAGCATTTTCCCAGGATGGGAGAATCTAGGATGTCTGTCTGCAGGGAAAGGGCCTGGGAGAATCATCCTGTGAAATTAACTAAAGCCTCTTCTGTAACCCCCACAACTGCCCTTCTCACCCTCCCACGCTGCAGAATGACGTCCGTGTTTCACTCCAGCTCATCCCATCCTGCCATGGGACAGGGGAGAGAAATGGCTGCAGAGGAGGCTGTTCAGGTAGGGATTATCGGGAGGTTGCTGGTGGGTTCCTGCAGGAGGGAGAGGGACAGCAAATACACCGGAGATGGGAAGATTTGCACAGTCTGGTTTGGAGCCGGGCAGGAAATGCACAAGGTGGGGAAGGGAGGAAGACAGCTTGTGACATTCCTGCTGGGGGGGAGTTTAATGAATGGCCCAGATTCTAGGAACAGACCCATGAGATTAGGAGGTGGAAATACCCCAATTTGTGAAACAGAAAATAACCCTCCTACATGGGGCTAGGAAAACTGACCAGACTCCCTGTGCTGGAGCCTGACCTGACTGACCAGCGGCTGCTGTGAGATATGAAGGGGGCACCCACAAGTGAGGTTTAGGAGAGATTCCCCTCCCTTCATATCCAGCTCCTCACAATGGGGAGGGTGTTGGGCTTCCTACAAGGGAGCTCTCCCTGGTCCCTGCTAGGGGCTCCATCTCCTTTATCCGTCTGTGACTAGTAGGAGTGTGATGGATCTGCTGGGAGAGAAAAGGGACTCTCTGTTCGTCCCCTTAACCTGGTGTTTCCAGGATGCTCTGAGTGGGGTGGAGGTGGGACTCTGACTGTGATCCACCCAGAGCTTGCATTTGATTGACTTCTCTCCCCCACAAATAGTGGGGCTGTGAGTGAGGCAGCAGGTACTGAGTGTTGGACTCTTGCTCTTTCAGGGGCCAGTGACCTTCAAGGAGGTGGCTGTGTATTTCTCCAGGGAAGAGTGGGCTCTGCTGGACTCTGCTCAGAGAGCCCTCTACAGAGACGTCATGCAGGAGAACTATGAGACTGTGACCTCGCTGGGTAAGGATTCCTGACCCCTCAGTTCTTGGAAGGGGAAATGAAGAGATATGGTTCACGCCAGCCCCACAATGCCACCTGTGCTCTGTCCTGTCTCTGCATCACCCCAATACGCCAGTGACCAACACACTGCCACAGACCCTCCCCTGCTGCAGAACACAGGAACAATATTGCACAGTGTCAAATATCTCCTGTTTGCATAAGTAAACTTCTTTGAGATGGGGCAGCCACATCTGAACGCAGTGTTATGCTCCTACAAAGCACACGGGATCTTTATAGAGGAAGACACGCACGCACGCACGCACACACACACACACACACACACACACACTCTGCCAGAGCAGTTCATAGTTACCAGTCTGTTGTAGCTCGAGTCAATCTAATGGCCAATTACACTGAGCACGAATGTGGAGCTGGGCTCTTGTCGGTCGCAATCCAATGCTCCGGGAGTGTGGCAAGATGAACCCAAAGTCCCATGGCCAAGCACCCTGGTTCTTATAGGGTTTTTTCCTTTGTTGAAGTCTATGGATTTTGCTGTATCAGTTTGTGATCGGTTACTTCTTAACTGGTGTAAACATTCCAGTGCACCTCCGAGAGGGTCAGCCTGTCCTTTGTTCTCATTTAATCAATTGTCCTCAGGGGTGCCAGCCTTTACCTCAGAGTCATCAATCTGCCCTTCGTTATGGATGCACGTTGATGATTCTTTGATGTCCTTTAAGTCTCTTGACTCCTTCTTCCTTGACTCTGGCTATAACAATGGCCTTTACACCTTCTCTTTTCCTGATGCATACATCCTCATTCACACAAACCCACTGCGAATACAAACAGTAGTATTTAATATCGAGCAAAAAGGCATTGCAAATGAAACCTTGCCTTCAATGTTTCTCTAATCTACTTAACATAGACACAATAGAGAATCCTGTCTCTTATTTACTAAACCTTAAAACAAAGACATGTAGATTTAACTAGAATGCCTAATTTGTAATACATAGAGGAAACCATAGTAGACAGTGTAACTTATCCTAAAACAAAAGGTGACCATAATCAGTCAGAAGGATTGTTCTGGTCTGTCATTCCTTTCTGCTATTCAAACGGGGTGGCTGACAGGATGAAATCAAATCATACATTAAATTCTCCCAGTACATTATAAAATCCAGCTCCTACAGCCGTATTCGAGATGTGGGCGCACCATAGATTTGTATACAGGCAATATGATATTTTCTGTCTTTTCTATCCCTTGCTTAATGATTCCCAGCATTCCGTTCGCTTTTTGACTGCCACTGCACATTGTGTGGATGTTTTCAGAGAACTATCCATGACTCCAAGATCTCTCTATTGAGTGGAAACAGCTAATTTAGACCTCATCATTTTGTATGTATAGTTGGGATTATGTTTTCCAATGGGCTGCACTATGTGCTATCCTGACATCTAGTACTGCTGAGATCCTGCATTCAGTACTATCCCTGCCCTTCCTGTTCCCTTTCTCCACTGAACCCCACCAGCCCATGGTTACTGTTCCCAGCTTCCCCAGGACTCTCTCATTGTCTCTGGACCTCTCCGTCAGCAAGAAGCAGTGGCAGGGAGACTTGCCCTCTCTCTGGAGTCTTGGATTTCTGGGACATGGATTTACTTTCTCTGTGTTTTAGGAGCCTCTTTGAAATTGAGTGTCTGTGACGTTAACCACAGTGCAATCTGGAGTGTTGAACAGCTGTGTCCCCTCAGTTCCCCAGGCTGAGGTGACTTTTACACTGTTTTACTGTGAGAGCAGCCACTCCTGGGCAGTTAACACACAGTCTCCAGCATGTAACTCACTCCCAGCTACACAGTATTGAGTGCTGCTAGTCAGCGACTCATGAGTTACAGTGCAGCACAGGAAAACCCCAGAAAAGTCTCTGTTCCCAGACTTCCCCCAGAATTGTGCATCTTTCCCTGTCCAGCACACTACTGAACAAGGCAAGCTCATATGAAGTCTGTCATTTCATCAGTGGAAAATGACATGCACCAGCCTTGTTATCCCATGTAGATGAGTGGACTCATCCCTGCGGCACCCCCTGCTGGTGACTTCTGGGAATTAGCTCATTCCAGCTCTAGCGCACCCTCTGTAGGCCGGTGATCCGCCTGTCCTCTGGCCCCCCATGTCCCTCCCTGGACCTGGTGCCCCTTTTACCTGGGGTACTGCCCTCTGGCAGTAACCTCTCAGTCTTAGGGTCTCCCCTCCCCAGGGAACTCCAACCCTCTATGTTTATGTATTGGACTGTAATATAAAATCCAATCAAACAGTCCCCCTTTTCCCTCTAGTTATTCAATAGCTGCCCAGCCCAGGTGATGACTTTCTGCAGCTGGTACTAGCCCCTTGGGGCAGCCCTGGGCCCCGTTAATACAAATTCTACCAGAGTCCAGGTAACTGAAAGACCTCTGAGAAAGTGCTGGGGACTGGCAAGAAAGTGACTCTACACAAACAGCCTCTCCTCCCATTAGCAATTGCTAGGAGCAAATCCAGCCATGGGAGAGCAAAGCCCCCAGGAATGGGAGTGTCTCAGCCAGAGGGGCAGGGAGAGTGGACAGGGGAAGGAGAGACTGAAAGGGGCAGTGGGAGAAATGAGTCAGGGGGAGAGATTTCTAGCTCTTTAGTCCACCCAGACACATGTATTGCAGCATCCCTGGGCAGAACCACTTTCCAGTGAACAAGAAAAGGATCAGACAGAGGAAAAGCCAGTTCTTGACTCCATATTCCCCCTGCTGGGGTGTGACTGCCGAGGGGTCAGTGTCCGAGGGAATCCCCCACAGTGACTCCTTTGGTTCTGCTCTTTTCCAGCCTTGTGTTCAGAGACTTTGTTATCCGATTGGGGGAGGGAGAAGGAAGGTTAAAAATCTCTCTCTGGGCTTAGCCTGGCAGGAGGGGCCAGCTCCACACTGTAATAAAGAGATTGAGCATTTTCCCAGGATGGCAGAATCTAGGATGTCTGTCTGCAGGGAAAGGGCCTGGGAGAATCGTCCTGTGAAATTAACTAAAGCCTGTTCTGTAACCCCCACAACTGCCCTTCTCACCCGCCCAGGCTGCAGAATGATGTCCGTGTTTCACTCCAGCTCATCCCATCCTGCCATGGGACAGGGGAGAGAAATGGCTGCAGAGGAGGCTGTTCAGGTAGGGATTGTCGGGGGGTTGCTGGTGGGTTCCTGCAGGAGGGGAGAGGGACAGCAAATACACCGGAGATGGGAAGATTTGCACAGTCTGGTTTGGAGCAGGGCAGGAAATGCACAAGGTGGGGAAGGGAGGAGGACAGCTTGTGACATTCCTGCTGGGGGTAGTTTAATAAATGGCCCAGATTCTAGGAACAGACCCATGAGATTAGGAGGTGGAAATACCCCAATTTGTGAAACAGAAAATAACCCTCCTACATGGGGCTAGGAAAACTGACCAGACTCCCAGTGCTGGAGCCTGACCTGACTAACCAGTGGCTGCTGTGAGATATGAAGGGGGCACCCACTAGTGAGGTTTAGGGGAGATTCCCCTCCTTTCCTATCCAGCTCTGCACAATGAGGAGGGTGTTGGGCTTCCTACCAGAGATCTCTCCCTGATCCCTGCTAGGGGCTCCATCTCCTTTATCCGTCTGTGGCTAGTAGGAGTGTGATGGATCTGCTGGGAGAGAAAAGGGACTCTCTATTCGTCCCCTTAACCTGGTGTTTCCAGGATGCTCTGAGTGGGGTGGAGGTGGGACTCTGACTGTGATCCACCCAAAGCTTGCATTTGATTGGCTTCTCTCCCCCACAAATAGTGGGGCTGTGAGTGGGGCAGCAGGTACTGAGTATTGGACTCTTGGTCTTTCAGAGGCCAGTGACCTTCGAGGAGGTGGCTGTGTATTTCACCAGGGAAGAGTGGGCTCTGCTGGACTCTGCTCAGAGAGCCCTCTACAGAGACGTCATGCAGGAGAACTATGAGACTGTGACCTCGCTGGGTAAGGATTCCTGTCCCCTCAGTTCTTGGAAGGGGAAATGAAGAGATATGGTTCACGCCAGCCCCACAATGCCACCTCTGCTCTGTCCTGTCTCTGCATCACCCCAATATGCCAGGGACCCACACACTGCCACAGACCCTCCCCTGCTGCAGAACACAGGAACAATATTGCACAGTGTCAAATATCTCCTGTTTGCATAAGTAAACTTCTTTGAGATGGGGCAACCACATCTGCATGCAGTGTTATGCTCCTACAAAGCACACGGGATCTTTATAGAGGAAGGTAAATACACAGCATTTATTGAGAATATAACAGTTAGCATATGCTTTTTACACACACACACTCACTCTCCCTCTCTCTCTCTCTCTCACTCACTCCATAGTTACTGGTCTGTTGTAGCTGAAGTCAATCTAATGGCCAGTTAGATTGAGCACAAGTGTGGGGCTGGGCTCTTGTCGGTCGCAATCCAATGCTCTGGGAGTGTGGCAAGATGAACCCAAAGTCCCATGGCCAAGCACCCTGGTTCTTATAGGGTTTTTTCCTTTGTTGAAGTCTATGGATTTTGCTGTATCTGTTTGTGATCGGTTACTTCTTAACTTGTGTAAACATTCCAGTGCACCTCCGAGAGGGTCAGCCTGTCCTTTTGTTCTCATTTAATCAATTGACCTCAGGGTCATCAATCTGCCCTTCATTATGGATGCGCGTTGTTGATTCTTTGATGTCCTTTAAGTCTCTTGACTCCTTCTTCCTTGACTCTGGCTATAACAATGGCCTTTACACCTTCTCTTTTCCTGATGCATACATCCTCATTCACACAAACCCACTGAGAATACAAACAGTAGTGTTTTATATCGAGCAAAAAGGTATTGCAAATGAAACCTTGCCTTCAATGTTTCTCTAATCTACTTAAAATAGACACAATAGTGAATCCTGTCTCTTACTTACTAAACCTTAAAACAAAGACATGTATATTTAACTAGAGTGCCTAATTTGTAATACATAGAGGAAACCATAGTAGACAGTGTAACTTATCCTAAAACAAAAGGTGACCATAATCAGTCAGAAGGATTGTTCTGGTCTGTCATTCCTTTCTGCTATTCAAACAGGGTGGCTGACAGAATGAAATCAAATCGTACATTAAATTCTCCCAGTACATTATAAAATCCAGCTCCTACAGCCGTATTCGAGATGTGGGCGTACCATAGATTTGTATACAGGCAATATGATATTTTCTGTCTTTTCTATCCCTTGCTTAATGATTCCCAGCATTCCGTTCGCTTTTTGACTGCTGCTGCACATTAAGTGGATGTTTTCAGAGAACTATCCATGACTCCAAGATCTCTCTCTTGAGTGGAAACAGCTCATGTAGACCTCATCATTTTATATGTCTAGTTGGGATTATGTTTTCCAATGGGCTGCACTATGTGCTATCCTGACATCTAGTACTGCTGAGATCCTGCATTCAGTACTATCCCTGCCCTTCCTGTTCCCTTTCTCCACTGAACCCCACCAGCCCATGGTTACTGTTCCCAGCTTCCCCAGGACTCTCTCATTGTCTCTGGACCTCTCCGTCAGCAAGAAGCAGTGCCAGGGAGACTTGCCCTCTCTCTGGAGTCTTGGATTTCTGGGACATGGATTTACTTTCTCTGTGTTTTGGGAGCCTCTTTGAAATTGAGTGTCTGTGACATTAACCACAGTGCAATCTGGAGTGTTGAACAGCTGTGTCCCCTCAGTTCCCCAGGCTGAGGTGACTTTTACACTGTTTTACTGTGAGAGCAGCCACTCCTGGGCAGTTAACACACAGTCTCCAGCATGTAACTCACTCCCAGCTACACAGTATTTAGTGCTGCTAGTCAGCGACCCAGGAGTTACAGTGCAGCACAGGAAAACCCCAGAAAAGTCTCTGTTCCCAGACTTCCCCCAGAAATGTGCATCTTTCCCTGTCCAGCACACTACTGAACAAGGCAAGCTCATATGAAGTCTGTCATTTCATCAGTGGAAAATGACATGCACCAGCCTTGTTATCCCATGTAGATGAGTGGACTCACCCCTGCGGCACCCCCTGCTGGTGACTTCTGGGAATTAGCTCATTCCAGCTCCCGCACACCCTCTGCAGGCCAGTGATCTGCCTGTCCTCTGACCCCCGTGTCCCTCCCTGGACCTGGTGCCCCTTTTACCTGGGGTGCTGCCCTCTGGCAGTAACCCCTCAGTCTTGGGGTCTCCCCTCCCCAGGGAACTCCCACCCTCTATTCCCACCTCGGCTCAGTATAAGGCCAGTCATCGTCTAGCCCCACGCCCTGGGGCAGGCTGCAGGATCAGCCACTCATCACTGGCAAGGAGGGTTTGGACCTGCTGCCTTTACCTACCGCTGGGCTGCCCTCTGCAACCCCCCAGTACCTATTGCCTTCTGCTAGGCCGCAGCCTGGGGCTTTCCAGGCTGGAGCTCCCCAGCTCCTCTGCCTTTCCCCAGCCCTGCTCCACTCCGGTACCCTGTGTCTAGCTCCCTGCAGCCAGGCCCATCTCCCTCTACAAACAGAGAGAGATTCTATCTGCCCCGGCTTCTCTGCCTTTATAGGGCCAGCTGAGTCTGCTTGGGGCGTGGCCCCAGCTGCAGCCACTTCTCCCAATCAGCCCAGCCTAAAAGCTGCTTTCTCCAGCCACAGCCCCCTCCCAGGGCTGTTTTTAACCCTTCAAAGCAGGAGCGGACGTCCACCCCGCTACATCCCAAATGCAGTTTCCAACACACTTTAATCCAAACACGCTAGTTGGATAAAACAATAAAACAAGATTGTTAATTACCAAAAAAAAAAGATTTTAAGCGACTACAAGTAACAAGTCATAAAAGTCAGAATTGTTTACAAAAGAAATGCAAGATAAACCACAAATAAATTTGTTAGTCTCTAAGGCGCCACAAGTACTCCTGTTCTTTTTACAAACTAACGTGTAAGTCAGGGGTGGGTAAACTACGGACCACAGGCCACATCTGGCGCGCGGGCCCAGCCTGCTCGGCTCCTGAGCTCCCGGCCGGGGAGGCTCCCCTCTCCTCTCCCCTGCTGTCCCCTTGCCCCCGCTGTCCCCCTGCAGCCTCAACATGCCACGCCACTAGCGCTCTGGCCCACCGCTCCTGGGCAGTGCTGCAGCGGTGGGGCTGCAAGCTCCTACTGTTCTGAGTGGCATGGTAAGGGGGCTGGTCTGCGCGCTCCTGAGGGACCCCGTGTCTAGCTGCAGCGGGCCGCGTGGCTGTGGTAAGGGGGCCAGAGCCAGGGGGTTGGATAAGGGGCAGAGAGCCCTGGGGGGCAGTCGGGACAGGGAGCAGGGGACGGTTGGGCGGGCGGTCAGGGGATGGTGAACTGGGGGGTTGGATAGGTGTAGGAGTCCCGGGGTCTGTCAGGGGGCGGGGTGTGGATATGGGTTCATATCCAGGACCCCACCCTCTACCCAACCCCGCTGCTACCTGTCCCTTGACTGCCCTGACCTCTATCCACCCCCCTGACCACTGACAGACCCTTGGGACTCCCACACCTATCCAGCCCCCGTCCCCCCAGAACCTCCGCCCCATCCAACTGTCCCCTGACTGCCCCCCTGGGACTCCCTGCCCCTTATCCAACGCCCCCACCTCCTTACAATGCTGCTCAGAGCAGTGTGTCTGGCAGTCACGTGGGCCACGCAGAGCCAGACACACTGCGCAGCAGGAGCGCACAGCCCCGCCCCGCAGGAGCGCTGCCCGCACGGTGGTGTGGCTGCGGGGGAGGGGCTAGCCTCCCCAGCCGGGAGCTCAGGCACTGGGCAGGACGGTCCTGTGGGCTGGATGTGGCCCGTGGGCCGTAATTTGCCCATCCCTGATCAAGGGCATAAACCTATTGAGTCAGCAAGACATGCAGGGGTATGTCTGTGTGCTGAGACTTCCGAGGCTTTTCCATGCCATGTGCTGTGAAGCTTGTGTTTGGGACACAGGTAGTACAAGCCACATGGCAAAAGGAATATAAAGGGCAGCTGCATCATCTCCATTTTGTCTTCAATCCCTCTTCCTACCTCTGGAGCAACTTCTCTACAAATTGAAGCCTGGAACAAAGGACTGAAAGACCCATCGAACTTGTGGATGTGTTCCAGACGGACTTTCAAGCCAGCAGCTCAACAATACTGCTAATAACCTGATATATAGATTTTGGAATGCATCTCACTGCTTTCCCATTTAACAACTTTTTTTGTCATGTCCTGTCTTGTCTTTCCATGCTAAAGGATTGGCTGGCAGTGTGGTCTTTGGGTAAGATCCAAACCTATAGTGATCTTGTAATGTGACTGACCTTTTGGGGTCAGAAAAACATTTTGTATATGAGCAGAGTTTTTAAATAACCTCTCACTGTACTGGACCTAGGTGCTGATTGGGAGTCGGAGAACTGGAATGCAATAAAGGGGGCTGTGTGATTTCTTTTTTCAGCTTCTCGATAACCCGTGTGTGGGATCAGAAGCACAGTTTGTGACTGGTCGTTGAGTTTAACTTCATTGTTAACCACCAGTTTTGGGAGCATCTGCTCTCCCTTTTTCATCCTGCCCTGACCCTGTCATTTTCAGTGTGGACTGCCCCAGGCACACCCGTCACACTAAGCACTGAAGTTAAATTAATAGAATGTTTTTTATGACAAAGTTATGAAATCAAGTGACCTCCTTTGTTTTCTTTCATCTGAGCAGGCTTTCCAATTTCCCAACCTGATGTGATCTCCCAGCTGGAACAAGGGGAAGAGCCATGGGTCCCAGACCTCCAGCATTCAGAAGAAAGAGAGATCCTGAGAGCTCCCTGCACAGGTGAGGAAATATTAAACCAACTCAGAATCTGTAAGTGCCTGAAGGAAACATCTGGGATGCCCTACAATGCCCTTGGGAGGTCTCTCAGTTCAATATTGTCCCTAGCAGGGGTCGTATCCTTAGGGTAAATATAGCTCATGGCTTCCTGTAGACACTAGCAGACACCAGGCAGTAGCTTCCTCCCTTCCCCCTGTGAATTTGGATGAGATGTGAAGCCTGAATTGATCCCCTCCTCTCTCCTGTTTGGGGAAGAACTTGGGGGAGTTCAGTTCCTGATTTTTATTTGACCTCTCTCCAGTACTTGTATTGGTTTGGCCTTCCCCTTTCCATCCCTGTTTGAGATTTCTGTCTCTATCACAGCAGGTGACGCAATGATATGTGAGAAAGAGGAGGAGAATTCTCAGCAGGAAAATGTTGAGCAAGTGTATAAACACAGAGCATTATCACAAAGATCGAAAAGGAATGTGTCCTGGAGTCATAAGCGGGAAAAATCCCATGACATTCAGCACAGACCAGAAGGAGAGCAGGGAAACCAGCCAGGGGAGAAAGTGGGTAAATGTATTTCCTGTCAGGAAACTCAGAAGGACCTCAAGGAAACCACAACACAACAGGAAATCCTCAGCAGAAAGAGAAAAAATACATGCAGTGCGTTTGGGGAAAACGTATGTGATTACTCCATCCTTATAAAGCATCACAGAATCCACACAGGGAAGAGGCCCTATGAATGCACTGAGTGTGGAAAATGCTTCCCTAGCAGCTCAGCCCTTTCTCAACATCAGAGAATCCACACAGGGGAGAGGCCCTATGAATGCAGTGAGTGTGGAAAATGCTTCACTAGAAGCTCAGGCCTTTATCAACATCAGAGAATCCACACAGGGAAGAGGCCCTATGAATGCAGTGAGTGTGGAAAATGCTTCACTAGAAGCTCAGGCCTTTATCAACATCAGAGAATCCACACAGGGGAGAGGCCCTATGAATGCAGTGAGTGTGGAAAATGCTTCACTGACAGCTCATCCCTTTCTCAACATCAGAGAATCCACACAGGGGAGAGGCCCTATGAATGCAGTGACTGTGGGAAAACCTTCAGTCGCAGTTCACAGCTTATTAGGCATCAGAGAATCCACACAGTTAAGAGGCCCTATGAATGCAGTGAGTGTGGCAAAAACTTCTCTAGCAGCTCAAACCTTCTTACCCATCAGAAAATCCACACAGGGGAGAGGCCCTATGAATGCAGTGAGTGTGGGAAAAACTTCACTAGCAGCTCAAACCTTCTTGCCCATCAGAAAATCCACACAGGGGAGAGGCCCTATGAATGCAGTGAGTGTGGGAAAAACTTCACTAGCAGCTCAAACCTTCTTGCCCATCAGAGAATCCACACAGGGGAGAGGCCCTATGAATGCAGTGAGTGTGGAAAATGCTTCACTGACAGTTCATCCCTTTCTCAACATCAGAGAATCCACACAGGGGAGAGGCCCTATGAATGCAGTGAGTGTGGGAAAACCTTCAGTCGCAGTTCACACCTTATTAGGCATCAGAGAATCCACACAGGGGAGAGGCCCTATGAATGCAGTGAGTGTGGGAAAACCTTCAGTCGCAGTTCACACCTTATTAGGCATCAGAGAATCCACACAGGGGAGAGGCCCTATGTATCCAGTGTGTGTGGAAAATGCTTCACTAGAATCTCAGACCTTATTAGACATCAGAAAATCCACACCGGTGGGAGACCCTATAAATGCAGTGAGTGTGGGAAAACCTTCTGTGGGCACTTAGCCCATGTTAGTCATCAGAGAATCTGCAAGGGAGATCAACAACATAAACACCTCTAGGGCTATCAATACTTTTTTTTCTCTAATGATTTTCCTGATTCCCACGTAGTAACTTTTAAAGCTGTTTGAACTGTTTGCAGCATGGTTATCCCTCAGTTTGACCAGATGAGGGGCCCATTTTTGCCTTTTGCAGTTTGCCCTGTTTTGAAGTGGACCCATTTGTCCTTTCTATCAACTCCATTATCCCATGAGTAATTCTAGTGTGCCCTTCCTATCAGGAACCAGGGAGCATCACATTTATACTATTCTTCCTATTTCAAAGTTATTGTTAGTCACCAGTGATACAGATTGTATCATTGCCACTTGTTCTCACGTTGCTCTGGGTTGTGCTGAAGAGCAGATATAATGGGAATTTTTCAAATTATAGTTAAATGAAGAGGAGCAGGGGCAGGAAAAAAAAGTGTAATTTCAGCCTCTGTGACACTGGAAGGAGATGGGGAGATGCAGAGATTCCCTTCTTCCCCATCACTGCAGAACTGTTACCTTTTGTCTGAGCCATGCAGAGGTTATCATCATCACATTCTATCCATCCACTTCTCAAAGTGTCCTGTGAGGAACAGTTCTCAGCTGTCTGTGCTTGGAGATGATGCTTTGACTTCTTTAATCTTATATCAGAGTCGCTCTGACTGGAGATGAAAGTGGCAAAGACCTGGAAGGGGAATTCAAATGGATCCCAAACACAGTGTGATCATGGGGAGTTTAAATCCCAGGTTCCATCTATTGGTAAAGCCACTTCTGGCAAGGTGAGTGGTTTTGTCTCCCATTATGGCAAAGCTCGGATACTAAAAATTTTGTAAATAACATAACTGGCTATTGAGACAGTGCTGAGTGAAGTATGTTTGAATGGATCAGAGGAGAATGTGATGGGAGAATCTCTTGTCCTAATTCTGAATAATCAGATGTAACCTGCTCTGGAATTTCACTTCACACTTTCATTGCCATGTATTCTATCTCTCTGTGATGTGGGTTTCTATCTTTCCTGAAGGCTGTTTGGTCACTCAGTTGGATAGTAGTTCAGTTTGATAGGATGTAGCGCAGATTTATTGGAGAATTTAAGACAAATGACTATTTGCTAAAGTCATCATTTCTCACTTCAGCTTTGCTTTTTCCCCATCCCTGCATGATGTCATGGAGAAAGGTTGAAGTGCAGTTCTGTCAGCATTAGAGAACTCTCCAATTTACTGGACAGGCTAACAAAGAAACAGCAGTGATTTAAAATCTCTACTCAGAAATGGTGAACAACAGCAGAACCCCAACTAACTGAAGGAAGTGCATATGATCACAGTGTAGTTCAATTGTTTAAGTCAATATTGTCCCAGATGTTCTGGGGAGAAAATTCCATGCTAAGTGATTTTTGAACTAGGCACAATGCCCAGGTATTTGGTTCCAAAGCCTTTGTAACCCAGGCCCTACAGAAGTTCTTTCCTAGCTAATCTTATTGTATCGGAGATGCTGCCTTTCATGATGCAGATGTTGAGGAAATAGAAGTGGAGTTTTGTTGAATTTATCCTTTGTAGGTGCTAAAAATGTATATCAAATCAAATCAGTTTTGGAAATCTAATAGCTGCAGAAAAATAGCTATTTTTGAATAGAAACTCCAACTCTGGTCACTAATGAAGATTGTGATCCAGCCCTGTATCCAGTCCCTTGCCTGAAACTGTGCCACCAAATTATAGAAAAGCTGGGCATGTTTTGGTAAGCCTCCATGTTTTGGTAAGCCTCACTAACACTGCTGAGATTTGGAGTGGTTTTGTAAAGGATTCTACTTCGGAGAAGTGTAAATTTACCCTAACCAAGACCAAGGATTTGGAAAGAGCTGGGGCTGAAAGAGTCCACATCCCGTTCTTGGTTTCCACCCCAGTAAAGGAAGCTATGGTGACCAATGACCCAAGGAAAATTGTTTGTACAACTCCATTTCCTAGTTCAGTGTCACTGATTACAGTTCCAAAGGATGCCAGGTTACATTGAGAACAATCATTCTTTACCATTTGGATCCAAAGAGAGAGAGCTTCAAAGGACATTCCTTCCCCGTGGATCCCAAACTGGCTGCCTGATTGGGTAACAAGGACTTCAAGGCTGTAGAAATGATGGTAACCAATGAGGCAATGAATGTATCAGGCTCCAATTTCAGACTTCTGGATACTCGCATGTTGAGTTCTGATTCTATGGTTTTGTGTCTGATGCTGTGGCTACACAATAAAGCTGATGTTGGTGCAGCTGCACCAATGTAGCTGCGCTGCTGTAGCGCTGCTATTACAGACGCTTTCAGCCAATGGGAGAGATTTCTCCCATCGGACTTGATTAGTCCAACCCTCGCAAGCGGCAGTGGCTCTTTTGGCAGGAGAAGTTCTGCTGCTGATGTATCGCTATCTACACAGGGGGTTAGGGCTGTGTAACTACATTGCTCAGTGGTGTGGATTTTTCACACATCGGAGTAATATAGTTAACCGATAAATGTCTTTAGTGTAGACCAGACAGTTCTCTCTTGTGTTTTATGCATTTACATCACTTCTCTATCTTCTCTCACTTTGAAAGATTAAAAGTGTGACACGAGAGGTATTTTTCCTCATGATGCAAAGATTCCTACATAGGAGACCCCTTCCACCAACACATACTGTAGAAGATCCTGAGATATATGAACTCACAGAAGTGGTTGGGACAAACCACATCTTGAGCCAAGGTTCAGTTGTTGGCAATTGGCATTAGAAGAAAATTAACATATATGATAAGAATTTGTGATCTTTGAATATGTTTTTATCATCTATTAAAATGAGATTATTGGTGAAGTTATTGGTTAAAGAAGAAGAGACTAAATGTGTGATAATCTGAAGTATTTTGGAAAACTGAAAGTTGTTTTTGTTTTGTTTTGTTAGTCGTACAGGAAATGGTGGCTAATCTTGAATAGTTAATTTGATTTAATTTACCCCCTGTAGTATAAAGAGTTCTGGTAGAAAACCTCACTCCAAAGGTTGGGGTGGGAGAATGTGTGTGAGAAAGTGTGTATAAGAGAATATTGGCCCAGTATAGATTTTAGTATTTTGTGTTTTCAAATAGAATTTATTTTGTTTAGTTTCTAAGGGCTGGTCTACACTAAGGGGGAAAATCGATATAAGATACGCAACTTCAGCTACGTGAATAACGTAGCTGAAGTCGAAGTATCTTATATCGATAACTTACCCGTCCTCACGGCGCGGGATTGATGTCCGGGGCTCTCCATGTCGACTCCGCCACCGCCGTTCGCGGTGGTGGAGTTCCGGAATCGATAGAAGCGCGTTCGGGGATAGATATATCGCGTCTAGATGAGACGCGATATATCGATCCCTGAAAAATCGATCGCTACCCGCCGATACGGCGGGTAGTGTAGACGTAGCCTCAGTCAATTTCTATTCAAAGGAAAGCTACTTGAGGTGACAAGTTGTATAAATTTTTACCAGCTTAGAATGTAAGGGTCACTGTCTTCCCCACTTCTCTAATTTGCAAAGGAAAGGCCTGACATCTGTCACAGGATGTGTCCAGCAGGTAAGACAGCTGCACTCATCAACCATCAATATAAAGAAAAAGACTGAAATCCATTGTCTTTCAGGTCAATAAGCCATCTAAAGCCTGGTCGATGTAGAAAAGCTGTGTTGGCATAGCCACATCTCTCAGGGGTGTGAAAAGTCCTCTCCACTGAGAGAAGTAGTTAATGTGACCTGAGCCCCAGTGTAGGCAGTGTTGGGTTGTCAGAAGTATATTTCCAGTGTTTGAAGTGTAGACACAGCCTTAACATCAATTCCAATTTTGACACATCTCCCTATATGTGAGAAAGTTACTTGTATGGAGGGCTGAGCCAGCTGTCTGCTCACCTGGTTCCTCAACTGTAGCTACAGCTCTTAGTGCCCATGAATGCAAAGACTGAGAGAAATGGAGAGTTCCAGCCATTGTCATTTTAGTATCTTATTGTTCCTCTCTCTGTTTTTTGTGCTGGCCTTTCTGTTCTATCAGGGGTTGACTGTATAGCTCAGTGCATCTGTGACAAAAGCTCATTGGTGCCAATTGGCAAAGGGGTCACTGTTCTTCACAAGCAACTCCTGTGTCAGACCTGACAAACTCCCCACAGCTAATACACTGCTTTTATGATAGTTATCCAGGAAGCATAGCAGTGAGATCTCTACTGAAAGCTTGTAAATTATTGATACTCCTACTCACTGCGAGAGGTGTGTTCAAGTCATAGTTAAGGGGTAAAGTAAGTACATGGAAAATTATGCCCATATGGTATTGTTGTGAAAGTGAGTCACCCCAATCATAGGTCTTGGTGGGGACGGCCCATTCCAGTGGGAGGGAATTGGCACCTCTCCCTTGCTAGCCAGTTATGTGATGTATTGCTCCATTGTCAGCCTCTGCACCAACCCAGAAAAGCCAATGGAAAACCATCAAAGACAAATTATAGACATCAAAACCCTGTGGAAGTGACAAGGACAATATGAGAATGAGGAGATCGTCCTTTCTGTGAATCTAAAGACAAAAGACTGATTCAGTTCATAACAGGGTGGAGAAAAACACTCTGGGTCCATTCACCAAGGAGATTCCTAATGACCAGTGGCGCTTCATGAAAGGCAGGGCCGTGGCGCCTAGGGACTAGCAATCAGTGAAATTGACTGAAGTGTGAGGTGAGACTCTACTTAGATAGGAAAGGTAACTATTAAAAAGTGTAGGTTGCATTTTCTGATTTTGTTTAGTTGGTAACAGTTGGTTTCCATCACTCACATTTGTTTGTTTGAATCTCTATCGGTTGTTAAATAAATTTCTGCTTGTTTGATAACTATACTCAAGTGCTGTGTGAGATACAGTAGCCGTGGTCCACAGTAAAACTAGTAACCTGGGATATACCATTGCTTTGGGCAGAGAGAATCTGGGATTTCTCTGAGTATCTGGTGATCCGGGCTGGACCCCAGAGGGGGATACATTGAAGGAACTCAGGGTGGCTGCTGTAGCTCAGAGGAGGGTCCTTGAGTGCCTGACGGGTTGGGTGAGTTTGGTCACTAACATCCAGCTGCCAAATGCAAAATTCCCTCTTCCTAGTGGAAGGTGGCAACAAGGAAACTCGCAGCCCTCAGCTCCCTGAGAAGGGTCACAATATGTCTCTATGTTGATTCACCTGTCAAATTCACACAGGGAAAGCTCCCTATAGCATAAAACTCTGCCATATGAAATCATGGAACATGTGCCCTTCACTCTGTGAAAGCATGTAAAGAATCCAAGCGCTGGAGGGATGGGTTTGGGTCCAGAGTGACCTAGACAAATTGGAGGATTGGGCCAAAAGAAATCTGAGGAGGTTCAACAAGGAGAAGTGCAGAGTCCTGCACTTAGGAAGGAAGAATCCCCTGCACTGTTACAGCCTGGGGACCGACTGGCTAAGCAGCAGTTCTTCAGAAAAGGACCTGGGGATTACAGTGGATGAGAAGCTGGATATGAGTCAACAGCACCCTTGTTGCCAAGAAGGCTAACAGCAGATTGGGCTGCGTTAGTAGAAGCATTGCCAGCAGCTTGAGGGAAGTGTGTTCATTTCAAACCTGCAGCTTATTCATTTCATGTGGTGACGCCTCCTAGTTCTTGTGTTATGAGAAGGAGTAAATAATACTCCCTTCCTTGGTCCTTTAGAAGATATTATGTGACCTCCTCCCCCTTGTTGTATCCATGTTGGTCCCAGGACATGAGAGACAACACCGCAAACAACAAGGTTCAAAGTCAATGCACATGGGAGAAGCATCTTGTGTTTCATTCCTTATGTCCTAGTCCCATCGTGTGGCCATTTCCTTTTCTTCCTTTCTGTTAAAAGCGTTGGTGTTTTGCACAGAAACATTTTTTCCCCAGGAGAGACTCAGGAGTGAGGGCTGCATTCCTGTACCAAACAGTCACTAGAAGGGGGCAGACAAAGGACTTTAGCATGAGGCATCCGTCACTGTCAAAAAATCATCTCCCTCCTGTGGTTCCGCGGGCAGCAGGAGCAGCCGCAGCTCGGTGGCCCCTGGCAGCACTCCTGGGGTGGCTGGAGCAGCAGCAGGCCCCCTGGGGCTCCCCCCCCCCCCACCGGGGCAGCAGCTGGAGTGGCAGCAGGTTGTTAGGGCTTCTCCCCTGGTAGCTGGTGCTCATTATCCATCAAGTAAATCAAAACACTTCCCCCTGCAAGTGGATTTAGCCCAGGACCCTGAGAGTCAGCAGCTCTTACGCCCCTCATTGAGCTCTCTGGTCAGGTGTCCTAGCGCCGGAAGCCTCCTGTTTAGATCCTCAAATAGCATTTTTGCACCGGGGGGGGGGGGGCTGAACTTTTGGACTGGACATTGTAGCTCCACTGTTATTTTATTGAATTGCTTCAAAACAGCAAGTGTAGAAAGTCTCCTAAGTGCCAGGCTCTCTGCCATGGAAACAGCTGCCCCTGCTCTCCAGGAGTCTGTGCGTTCCACCCAGCAACGTACAAACCTGCTCTGCACTGAAGGGGGGTCAGACAGTGACGGTAACACAAATCTTCTGACTATTAACCCAAGTCCCTTCCTTTCTTTAACCCAGGACGTGCCAGTCAACTGTTAGCCATGGTGTTACCTTCATCTTAAAATACCTCTCAGGACATTGAACAGAGGAAGTGAAACCCCCTCCCCCGAATGGCTCCCTGTTGAGGCGTTGTACTGTACCTGCCCCTGGAGCCTGTCTGGTTTTATATCCTTAGAGCTTTTTCTCTTCAAACCCCTTATCCCAATCTATGGGCCACCTCCACATTTCAGAGTTTAGAATTTACTCTCATCACCCTTATATGGCACTTTCCATGTGAATTAGACAAAGTGAGTGGGGGAAGCTCCATGGCTAATGAAAACCGATGCTTTGGGTGAGACCTGAACTCATAACCCCAGCAGTGCGCCCGCCTCACTAGCCAGGTGTGCCCCTGTAGGTGCTTCATAGACAAGCTTGGGAAGTAGGGTAGTTACCTGGGTCTGTGATTAACCACTTTGGTGACCTAATTGAGAGGCTGATGGTTCAAACCCAGGTGAAGACAGAGGTAGGTTTTTTTTAGTGACGAGACTCCAGTACATCTTAACAGACAGTAAAACGTCTCCATTCTGGTTTAGCCTCATTGGGCAAGCATAAGTGGTGTTTTTGCCAGATGCATTGGTGGTATAGTGGTGAGCATAGCTGCCTTCCAAGCAGTTGACCTGGCTTCAATTCCCAGCGAATGCAGGAATGTAATGTTTTCTCTGCTGGGAATTGGTTTAATTTCAGTCACATTGTATCAGTTTAGCAATGGAAGGAGAGAATCAATGTGCTGCAGGTCATTAAACACCCAGTGGAGGAAGAAAGGGGCGGGACTATACAATGAGCAGATGGAGTCATCCTGGTATTACAATGTTTGGTTTATTTTTTATTTTTTTCCCTTTACTTCCCTCTCCCTTTTAGACTCAGAGCCCTTAAGGTCAGAAGGGACCAATGTGATCATCTAGTCCGACCTGCTGCACCTCGCAGGCCAAAAGACCCCACCCACCCACTCCTGTAATAGACCCGGGAGGGGAGGCAGCTCTGTGCTCTGCCCCTACCCCAGGCAGCATATGGAGGCCCTCTGCTCCCCTCCCCCCATGGGTGTGCAGAGATGTGCCAGCAGCACTAAGGTGGCTCCCTGCCCACTCTGCCTCCGTCCCTCCGTGCCACTCCCAGAAGTGGCCGGCATGTCCCAGCATCCCCTGGAGTGGGGGGAGTGTCTCCATGCACTGCCCCTGCACCAAGTACCAACTCCGCAGCACACAGTGGCCAGGAACTGCAGCCAATGGGAGCTCTGGGGGCAGCACCTGCAGGCAGCGGCACACAGAGACCCCCCTGGCATGGCCCACCTAGGACCTGCTGCCAGAGGGTTGTGTGTACCGGTCACTTTGGGAGCTGCACTGCCCGGGGTAAGCGCCACCCCTCCTCTACCCCAAGCCCCTCCCCCAGCGCAGAGCCCGCACCGCACACCCAAACTTCCTCCCAGAGCTTTGCTTGTCTTCCTTTCACCCAGAACCATCCTTCTTCTCCTGGGCTGGAAGTAGCCATCCCTGGGAAGCCAAGACGCAGGCACAGGATTCTACCTCCCAGCAGCCAACTGCACCTCCCCAGGCTTTGCAGAACGACTGGTGGTGCTCTACTAACCTCACTTAGCCGCACTAAGGCACTTAGCTTCTGCCCTGCCTTCCTCAGATCAACTTTCCTCTTTTGCCCCATTCCCGCCTGACTTCTTCCTTTGGCAAGTCACACAGAAGAGCCGGCCGCCATAGGCCAATCTCCAAGGGCAGAGGAGACCAAGCCACAAGGCTTCAAAAGGTGCCTGGCCCAGATCCTCTAGCTTTCCCCTGCTGATGCTAAGGCTTTTTCCCAGCTCATTTCACTACCCTCTGTCATGCAGCGGTTGTGGTTATCGCAGGTGTTACCCTAAATTGGGCCAGCTAGTCAGCGTAGGAAGCACTAATGACCCACCAGAGTTTGGCAGAAAGCAGCACGTTTATTATATTGATAGCTAAGCTCAAACGAAGGGGGGCAGGGTGACACATTCACGCTCCCAGGACAGGCACGGCACTGGAGATGTCAGGATTCTGCAAGGTAAGTGTCCCACAGCGCAGCTATGGACGGTGCGATGAAGGTAAGTCTTCCTGAGGCACAATGAAATACAACGCAGAGAACCATCTTGTGAGTTCTGTGTCCTCAACAAGCAACCACAGTGCTGACCCCTCCAGATCCTTCTGCTGGGAGCATGGTGATTGCACGACAGCTGCAAGCCCTTTTCCCGTCTCCTTGTCCCCCTCGGCTTTCCCGGCCCTTCCCCACAAATGGTTCTATCAGGCGCTGGAGGGATCTAAGGACCTGCAGGTTTCCCTCACCCACCTCTTAAGGCAAACAGTGATTCCCTTCTCTGACACTCCTGGGCCTGGGCTTCTTTTGAGTTTTTCCCTAGGGGGCCTGATTCCCTGTGAAAATGTGTGTGTGGCGTGTGGGGAACTGGCTTGTCTTCCCCCCTCTCTGGGAGCTGAGAAGCTTTTTCAGACTCTCCCCCACTAGATGAGTCCAACAGCACCTCCCTCTGGTGGTAGGAGAATCCTAAATTCCACCCTCCCACCCTGGTTACTCTGACCAGCTGATGGCGGCAGCATGCTAAATCAACACCAGCTCTCTGGGCTAGAAAGCAGCATCTAACCAGCCTTGTGACAGCTCCGGTTTGCTCGCTGGAGATATAACGAACCAGGAAAGAAGGCAAATGTCAGACAGGGAACCTCAGCTCACAAATAAACACCCTCAGGGCTCCTTCTACATGGAGACTGGGCAGTTGACTGACTTTAAATCTAGCTAGCTCAGTTGGTAGAACATGAGGCTCTTAATCCCACCATCATAAATCCAAGCCCCATGGTGGGTGGTAGTGACAGCCCTTAGGTGTCACTCTTCTGCTAATAGTGACAGACCAAAATGAAACAAACTCTCCATGCTCTTCGGCAGGTCATGTTTCCTCCTCTCTCTGAGCGTCAGTAAAACATGAAGAGAGACCAAACTGACATTTGCACCCTCCGTTAAGAGAGGAATTTCTCCTCTTCCATTCTACCCCAGGCAAGAAGAGGGGATAATAACCATTTAACAGATGATTGCAGAGAGAAAAGTTTGGTCTTTATAAATAGGACGATGATCCATTGTTCTCCACGTCCACTGACGGTAGGACAAGAAGTAATGGGCTTAATCTGCAGCCAGGGAGATTCACGTTAGATGTTGGGAACAGCTTTCTAACTCTGAGTGTAGTTAAGCTCTGGTATAGGCTCCCAAGGGTGTCTGTGGAGTCTCTGTCCTCGGAGGTTTTTAAGAACAGGTTGAACAAACCTCTGTCAAGGATACTCTCCATATACTTGGTCCCATAGACAACCTGCTCTGGCTCTGGTTCCCTCCTTCTGCTCCCTACCTGGGCCGACTGCTGTGGGCACTTGACCCCACATGGCCCTGACGCATCATCTCTGCTTGGCCCTGCCTCAGCAGACAGGGCTGGATTTCATGACCTCTCCAGGGCCCTTGCAGCTGTACAGCTCTGTAATTCGATGCCATCGCAATGTAATATAAACAACAACAAAAGTGGAAACACCCCAATCTAACATCTAACAATTCAGCGTGAACTGACATTCCACAGCACAAAGTGACAATACGTAGGAGTGCAAAGCCCGACAGTTCAGCACCATGCAAATGAACGCGCCATAGGGCAAAATGACACACTGCAAAAGAGCTCAGCTCAAACCAATGCAACACAAGGCAGTGCAAAAACCATACAACACGAAACAATGCGTCAGAGTGCACAGTGACACTGTGCAAAACAGCTCAGTGTGGAACAACGACACAGCACAAACCCACACAACAGAATCCTATAGAAAGGTAGGGTTGCGAGGGAACCCGAGAGTCAGGACCAAATCTCCCTAGGCCACCCCTGACAGGTGTTTGAAGAACAGGGAAACAAAGGGCACCACGAACTTATGTTTTTTGGATGAGCCAAGAAAAGGGAGCAGCATTGTCCCCCTTGGGTAGCCCCTGTTCAATTCCAGGTCAGAAAGCAAAACTCTTCTGCAAGAATATCCAAAAAATGTTGTGTTTCACTTTACTTCATAAGTATAGTTGTGTGGCAATGAAATGATGACCCTAAAGTTTCATAAAAGTGCAGGAAATACGGATGTATCTGAGAAAATGGCTTGGAATGAAGAAAGACAAAAAGTGATCAGTCGAGAGAACAGGCCCTGTTTCCCCCTGGTTTGGAGCTTCTCTCACAACTACTGGAATAGAAAAGCTAAGCAAATGGGGTTCTATTGTTCCAAAGGAGATTGAAGTGAGGCCATTTTCTCCAGACAGAATTAAATGGTAATGTCAGGAGTGGGATTTGAAACCACATCTCTATGCAGAGACCAGAACACCCAAGGGACTGGAAAAAAAATGAGTCTTATAACTAGCACTTTAGACCAGTCCACCATCCTGATACTACAAAGAATATGACTTATCAACCCTAGCTTTCATTAATAGTTGATAAACTCTTTAGGGCAGTCGAGATGGCACATCTCTTTCAACTCCTAGAGACCTTCTACAGCACAGCTGAATTTTAGACACACTCACCCAGATCTAAAGTTACCCGTTTCCTGGAGCTCCATGAGTTCTATGGTGTTGTAATCTCCCTGCTCACATTTTAAGTGAACAAAAGATGGGTGCTGGCATTCTGAGAAAGTAATGGTGAACCTCAAAATCCTGCCCTGGGGGCCAGACAGTTAAGCAACAAGCACCCACAACCTCTACCTTGATAGCCAGGGCCGGCTCCAGACCCCAGCACGCCAAGCGTGCGCTTGGGGCGGCATTTTGCCGGCAGGGCGGCAGGCGGCTCCGGTGGACCTTCCACAGTCATGCCTGCGGAAGCTCCACCAGAGCCGCGGGACCAGCGGAACCTCCGCAGGCACGTCTGCAAGAGGTCCCCCGGAGCCGCGGGACTGGCGACCGGCAGCGCACCCCCTGCGGCATGCTGCCGTGCTTGGGGCAGCCGGATTCCTAGAGCCGCCCCTGTTGATAGCATCCTCTCTGGGAACAACTCACTTACCAACAGCTGGGGTGTGACATCTTCATTTCTTTGTTGTTCTACCACTGTAGTCCCCACTTTCCTATTGCTTGTCTGTATAATCTCTGTCTGGCGCTGTGATTGTTTCTGTCTGCTGTATAATTAATTTGTTGGGTGTAAACCAATTAAGGTGGTGGGGTATAATTGGTTAGATAATCATGTTACAATGTGTTAGGATTGGTTAGTTAAATTTCAGTAAAATGCTTGGTTAAGGCATAGCTAAGCAGAACTCAAGTTTTACTATATAGTCTGCAGTCATCAGGAAGTAAGGGGGGAATGGGAATGGGAATGGGAGCGGGGAATAGGAACAGGGAAGGGGAACAGGGACACAGACAAGCCTCTGTGGTGTCAGAGCTGGGAAGGGGGATCCTGAGGAAGGAAATTGGAATCATTGCTTGCTGGAAGTTTACCCCAATAAACATTGAATTGTTTGCACCTTTGAGCTTCGTGCATTGCTGCTCTCTGGTCATGCGAGAAGGACCACGGAATGGGAGGGTGATGGGATAAACCCTCTAACAAGTACATTTTTAGGGTGTGAAAAACCCCAGAACCAGTATAATTAAGCTGACCTAAGCCATGGTTAGATAGTGCTAAATGAAAGGAAAAATTGTTCTGCCAGTGCAGCTGTTACATGGATGGAAAACCCCTCCCCTCACTGTAGCAACTGTCTACGCCACAGTGCTACAGCAGTACTTTAAGTGTAGACAGCTTTAGAGTGAGACCAGATCTGGCTCCATGGATGCTCAGGCACTAAGACAACAGTAATGACAATACACTAATGCTTCCATAGTTGGCAGGATTCAAACCTGCATGAGGAAGATTGCTAGCCCATTGCCTTAACTACTCAGCCACAACTACTTGATATACAGCTGTTTCACTACACAATGTTTCTGTTCTCACAGAATTGTCTCTTCAAATTCCTCAGACCAGCTCCTCCAGCACACTCACGGCTGAGCATTAGTGTAAGGGTACGTCTACACTACGGGACTATTCTGAATTTGCATAAACCGGTTTTGTAAAACAGATTTTATAAAATCGAGTGCGCGCGGCCACACTAAACACATTAAATCGGTGGTGTGCGTCCATGGTCCGAGGCTAGCGTCGATTTCTGGAGCGTTGCACTGTGGGTAGCTATCCCGTAGCTATCCCATAGTTCCCGCAGCCTCCCCCGCCCCTTGGCATTTCCGGGTTGAGATCCCAGTGCCTGATGGGGCAAAAATCATTTTCGCGGGTGGTTCTGGGTACAGCCTCACCCCTCCCTCCCTCCCTGAAAGCGGCAGACAACCGTTTCGCGCCTTTTTTGCTTGGTGAACTGTGCAGACGCCATAGCACAGCAAGCATGGACCCTGCTCAGCTCAATACCGCAATCGTGGATGTTTTAAACACCTCGCGCACTCTCGTGCAGTATATGCTGAACCAGGACCTTCGAACCGAGGCGAGTAAGAGGCGGATACGGCAGCGCGGCGATGACAGTGATGAGGACGTAGACACAGAATTCTCTCAAACCGCGGGCCCCGGCGCTTTGGAGATCCTGATGGTAATGGGGCAGATTCTATCCATTGAATGCCGATTTTGGGCCCGGGAAACAAGCACTGACTGGTGGGACCACATTGTGTTGCAGGTGTGGGACGATTCCCAGTGGCTGCGAAACTTTCGCATGCGTAAGGGCACTTTCATGGAACTTTGTGACTTGCTTGCCCCTGCCCTGAAACGCCATAATACCAAGATGAGAGCAGCCCTCACAGTAGAGAAGCGAGTGGCGATAGCCCTGTGGAAGCTTGCAACGCCAGACAGCTACCGGTCAGTCGGGAATCAATTTGGAGTTGGAAAATCTACTGTGGGGGCTGCTGTGATGCAAGTAGCCAAAGCAATCACTAAGCTGCTGCTACGAAAGGTTGTGACTCTGGGAAACGTGCAGGCCATAGTGGATGGCTTTGCTGCACTGGGATTCCCTAACTGTGGGGGGGCGATAGATGGAACCCATATCCCTATCTTGGCACCGCAGCACCAGGGCACCCAGTACGTAAACCGGAAGGGGTACTTTTCAGTGGTGCTGCAAGCACTGGTGGATCACAAGGGACGTTTCACAAACATCCACGTGGGATGGCCAGGGAGGGTTCATGACGCTCGCGTATTCAGAAGCACTACTCTGTTTAAATGGCTGCAGCAAGGGAATTACTTCCCAGACCAGAAAATAACAGTTGGGGATGTTGAAATGCCTGTCGTTATCCTGGGGGACCCAGCCTACCCCTTGATGCCATGGCTCATGAAGCCATACACAGGCAGCCTGGACAGTGGTCAGGATCTGTTCAATTACAGGCTGAGCAAGTGCAGAATGGTGGTGGAATGTGCATTTGGCCGTTTAAAGGCACGCTGGCGCACATTACTGACTCGCTCAGACCTCAGCCAAACCAATGTCCCCTATGTTATTGCTGCTTGCTGTATTCTCCACAATCTCTGTGAGAGTAAGGGGGAGACCTTTATGGCGGGGTGGGAGGCTGAGGCAAATCACCTGGCCGCTGATTACGCGCAGCCAGACACCAGGGAGATTAGAAGAGCACACCAGGAAGCGGTGCGCATCAGAGAAGCTTTGAAAACGAGCTTCATCAATGGCCAGGGTACAGTGTGACTGTTGTGTTTGTTGATGAACACCCAACCCCCTTGATTGACTCAGTCCCTGTAAGCAACTCCCCCTCCCCCTTCGAGTACAGCTTACTTATGCAAATAAAGTCACTCTCATTTAAAAAGCATGAATTCTTTATTGATTCATTATAAAAAGAGGGAGAGAAGTAAGGGTGTGCTTTGGGAGGAGGATAGGAGGGATGGAGAAGGCCATTAAAAAAAAAATTCAGAGTAACGACATCCTTCTGGTTGGGCTGTCCACGGGGGTGGAGTGGGCGGGTGCACGGAGTCTCCCCCCACGCGTTCTTACACGTCTGGGTGAGGAGGCTAAGGAACATGGTGAGGGGGGAGGGTGGTTATACAGGGGCTGCAGCGGCACTCTGTGATCCTGCTGCCGTTCCTGAAGCTCCACAAGACGCCGGAGCATGTCAGTTTGATCACGCAGCAGCCCCAGAGTTGCATCCCGCCACCGCTGATCTTCCTGCCGCAACCGCTGATTTTCCTGCCGGTCTTCCTGCCGCCACCTCTCATCTCGGTTGTCCCTCCTGTCCTCACGTTCACTGGCCTCTTTCCTGTAATTTGAAACCACGTCCTTCCACTCATTCAGATGAGCTCTTTCATTGCGTGTAACTTCCATAATATCCGAGAACATCTCATCTCGCGTCTTCTTTTTCCTCCGCCTTATCTGTGCTAGCCTTTGGGATGGAGGAGGGATGGTTGAAAAATTTGCAGCTGCATGAGGGAGATAAATATTTAGAAAGATACATTTTACAGAACAATGGTTATACTGTTTCACAGTGAACATCACTATTCACCTAGCACATGTGATTTCCCTACAAGGTCGCATTTTTCATCTTAATAGTGAGTGCTTGCAGCTCTGGAGTTACAGATCTCACAGACACAGGTCCAGGCATCAGAATTCAGCTTGCATGTGGCCATGGTAAGCCACTGTCTCAGTGATTTACCCCTCCCCCCCAACGCATGGCTAATACCACGCTAGCTCCCTGCTAATCAACAACCTTCCCCCTCCCCCCCACCCACTGCGTGTCTGGTAGCTTGGGGAAGATCGCCTCGCCGGTGACCAAACAGAAAAGATCATCGGCATTTCACTCCTCCCCTCCCCCCGCTTCGCTACGTGCAGGAAAGTGTTTTTTTTGCTGCATTCCACGAACCCAGTAGAAAAATGGCCACCCCCCTTACTTAAATTCCTGATTTTTAACCAGGTTATCCTGAACGATATCACTTTGCTGAGGATAACAGAACAAGATAAAGAGCGGATGCTTCTTGAATGCCAGCAGTCACCGGGACCATACGCTGCTATGCTTTGCCACGCAATGATACCTGATTACTTGCTACATGCATGGCATGGTAAAGTGTCCTACCATGGTGGGCGGAACAAGGATGCCTTGCCCAGAAACCTTCTGCAAAGGCTTCTGGAGTACCTACAGGAGCGCTTCATCGAGATGTCCCTGGAGGATTTCCTCTCAATCCCCGGACATGTTAACAAACTTTTCTAAGTAACTATACTGTCTGCGAATGCATCCCAAGTCCTCAGGGCAAATCAATCATTAAAAAAGGCTTGCTTAAAAAACAATGTTTGCTATTTGCAAAGGTACACTCACCAGAGCTCCCTTCCATGGCGTCATTGTCTGGAATAGTTGCTTGTGAGGGCTGGGAGCAGGGTAATTCCGTCAGGGTGATAAAAAGCTCCTGGCTGCTGGGGGTCATGGAGTGTTGTGTGCTCTCTGCTAGGTCTTCCTCTTCTTCTTCATCTTCATCTTCCCCGTCTGCATAATCCTCAGACATGGCAGAGATTACAACCCCCACCTCGGAATCCACGGTCAGGGGTGGGGTACTTGTGGCACAGCCCCCTAAAATTGCATGCAGCTCAGCATAGAAGCGGCATGTTTTTCGACCTGCCCCGGACCTTCCGTTTGCTTCTTTGGTTTTCTGGTAGGCTTGTCTGAGCTCCTTAACTTTCACTCTGCACTGCACTGAGTCCCTGCAGTGGCCTTTATCCGTCATAGCCTTAGAAATTCTTTCAAATACTTTTTCATTTCGTCTTTTGGAACGCAGTTCTGTTAGCACTGAATCCTCTCCCCATATAGCGATCAGATCCAGTACCTCCCGAGCGGTCCATGCTGGGGCTCTTTTTCGATTCTCAGGAGACTGCATTGTTAACTGTGCTGATGAGCTGTGCGTGGTCACCTGTGATGATGAGCTCTCCACGCTGGGGAAGCAGGAAATGAATTTCAAAAGTTCGCGGGGCTTTTCCTGTCTACCTGGCCAGTGCATCCGAGTTGAGAATGCTGTCCAGAGCGGTCAGTGGTGCACTGTGGGATACCGCCCGGAGGCCAATACCGTCGATTTGCGGCCACACTAACCCTATTCCGATATGTTAATCCCGATATTAGCGCTACTCCTCCTCTCGTCGGGGAGGAGTACAGAAACCGATTTAAAGAGCCATTAAAATCGATATAAGGTGCCTCCTAGTGTGGACGGTTGTGGCGTTAAATCGGTTTTACGCTCCTAAAACCGATTTAAACGCCTAGTGTAGACCAGGCCTAAGTGTGTCCATGGCTGAACAGCAAGAGTTCCTGCCCATTTCCCTTCCAGCTGGAGCATGATGAGAGTGTGTTTGTGGTTAATGACATTGCTATAGATTGTTGTTCATTCCCCACACTGACAATTCAGACAGTCCCTTTCCTATTCAAATCTCCACCATATCATGGCAATAGCCGGGGGCAGGATTTCTCTGGGGCACTGAAATGTTTCAGGGGGGTGGTGCATGAACTCAGCCTTGCATTCCATCCCTGATGTTTCATGGACTAACAACAGCAGCAGAAAGAAAGAGCCAAGCCAATATCTCCCTGGCAGGGATGCAGGTGACCATGTCCCCTCTCTCTGACCATTGCCATTGCAGGAGAGAAGGGTTCACTTGAATCGAATGCCCTGGCTCAGACCAGAGACACAGGGAGGTTTTGCTGTTCACGGATCTGTGCAAAGGAAATTGTGTCTCTGTGTGAAATTGAGGCGGGAAATGAAACGTCCACATGGTGGCCCAGTGCCTTAAGGAATGTGGGTGACGGACTCTGGCTGAGAAATTATTTAACAGGAATTGGTATCAATGTATTGCCCTGATTAAAAGCTATGGCTAAAGGCAGCCACTGTTGTTAGTACTTGAACCTGCGTGGAGACACCTGAGTGGGTATCAAGTCCATTGCCTTAATCAGGGGTAGTCAATTATTTTATCAAGATCCAAATTTCTTGGTCAAGGTCCAGTCAATGTCTAGACAGCAGAGAAAATAATACACTGATGATAATAAGAAGTATATAGAAAGATTTTGCAGTCACTATGGGCATAACTATGATGATTGTTTCGTGTTTCACTGTTAATATCTGGCACCTCCACTGCCTTTCCCTTTAGTCTTGTAGTTAACAAAGGGTAAAACTAAACATCACTTCAGGTACAAGGGAGTGTTTGTGTTCATTCCTGCGAGCTACACAGGGGTTTGATGTAGCTGCTTTCAGTCCTCTGGCTCTGCTGGGATAAGTAACATTTCAGGGTGTTACTGAACTGAAGGAGGGAGATCACTTTTTGACAGGTTACGCCTCCTCTTAAGGGTGTTTGTCTGGCTGGCAGCCCTGGTTCCCAGGTGTCTCCTGAGGGAAGAAAGTTTCTGTGCAAAATACCAAAACTTTTAACAGAGAGGAGGGAAAGGCGATGGCCACATGATGGGGCCAGTATGTACCACAACATGGTTCTTCTATGTGGGATGACTCTGAACTGATCTCCACTCCCTTGTGTTTGAAGAGATGTTTAGTTGTGCACTTGGGAACCTATAAGGCTGAAGCAATTTTATGGATGGTGACACTACGACTGAAGGGTTATTTAATGTTGTAAAAATTGTTAAAAACACTTAGCTTAAACTGGAATTGCCTGTCATTAAAGGCTGGTTTCCCCACGTCAGTTCCATAAGCTCTGCTAGAAACACCCTGGGTTCTCTCCTGCCTCGGTGGGAACTGGAGGGAATTGTCCCCTGCTGCCCTTGGCTCCAGGCTGGTTTTTCTGGGGAGGGGACGTGGAATTGATTTGTTTGCTGTTGAGAAGGGAGCCAGGCCAGTTCTCAGGGAACGAGAACTCCCAGCATCTTCCCAGCCCAGCCCAGGCTGCTGCCCTGTCCCAGCCTCTGTTCCCCTGGGGGCCCTGCGTGTTTGACTCTAGAGCAGTCCGGGAGCAGCAGCTGAGGCAGAGGACAGCCTGGGCCGGGCAGATAAGAAGGAGTTTAGCAAGCAAAAAAGGTAAAATGGCAGTGGAGTGTTACCTTGGACTCGACGGCATTTCTCCATTGGTCTGTCTGCTTTGGGGCAGGGACAATAACACGTCCTGCTGCATTCGTTATTTCAAAGGGTGGTTTAGGATTTTCATTCTCACACACGGTGCACAAAGCAGGACTCATCCTTTGCCGTAAACTAAACGAGCTGCCCACAGATTCTGGCAGCCACAATGAGCATTTGGGTGAGAGCTCAGACCTGCCCCTGTCTCAGAGGGAGGGGGTCATCTGTGTGGGGACTGGACCATTGACCTACCCGCTCCTAACTCCCAAACGTTCAGTAACTCTGTTATCAGTGCCTGTGAGTGTTATTTAAACCATAAGAAAAACCACACTGGGCCAGACCAAAAGCCCATCTAGCTCTGAACCTTGTTTTCTGACAGTAGCCAATACCAGGTGCCCCAACAACCAGTCAACAAAGCACCACTGGGAGTTGAACCCAGGATCTCTTGTTTACAAGACAGAAGCTTTAGCCAGCTAAGCCATGGTGCCTGTGGGGCACTGTAACACACTGTCTGCCCACACCTGACTCCCTGCCATCGCCACCAGGGCCTGACAAGCTTTGCTTGTGTTTGGATTCTGCAAAGCAGAGGAGCAGGTGAGGTTTTCCTTGCAAGTTGTGTGTGAGTGAATCTTTGGCCAGGTCTGCACTACAAAGTTGTTTCAGCAGAATTATATTGCTCAGGTGTGTGAAAAACACACAACACTCTCTCGGTCAGTGGCTTGTGGCTGGTGTACACACTGCAATGCCATGTCTGGCGACAAAACTGCCCTGTTTTGCTGACAAAATAAAACGACTTCAATAAGAGGTCTAGAGCTTTTTGCAGCAAACTTAAAGTAACAGAGTAAACACTGCTGTTCATTATATCACCATAACTGGCCTTCCCCAGTATCCCACAATGCCTGCTGTGAACTAGTCTGCCCTGCATTCCTGCTACAGAGCCATGGGCCCCTCCCCTTTCATCGCTCTGGGAAGTTCTGACAGCTGAGCCTGCTGCTCTGCTCTGGCTGCCAGGAGCAAATCACTGCCATGGATGCTGCTCTCTCCCGCCCTGCGAACACAGAGCAGGTGGCGAGAGTTTCCTTACAGTGTAGGGGGGCCACTGGAATCCGAACTGTGACACACCCATGACACCCCTTCCCTAGAGGAGGCTCTTACCTTCTAAACAGGGACTTCTGTTTTCTAGTAAAATCAGGAAAAGGGAAGGAGAAAACTCGGAAGAGGTTCCTCCTGGCGCTCACGTCCGTGAACCCGAATACTCTCTCAGTCCTCAAAAAGAGACCTGGAGAAGGAGACTGGCTGAAGCAAAGCCACAGGGGTCTGTGAGGTTCCCCTGGCCCCTCGCCCCTGTCCTGCCTGGCTGATGTCAGCATCTCTCTGTGAGGTCACCACCTCCCCACCACCTTTGACCAATAGTCTGAGGTCCTGCAAAAGGCCTTTGTGATGTCACTGCCACACCCCTCCCTTGCTGTGCTAATGTCCTGCCCCTGGCCAGGCACTGTGGAGGTTTGAGCTACTCCCTGTGGATCACCCCACTCAAGGAGCGTTCGTTCTAGGAAGCAAGCCGGCTAGACAGTAAAACATCAGACGCTGTTTGGATGGACAGGGTGGGTCTCAGGGGAGAGGCAGAGAGGGTGCGGGGGGGAACTGAACGCAATGCCCCAGATGTGGCCTCACCAGTGCTGAATAGAGGGGAATAATCACTTCCCTCTATCTGCTTGCAACGCTCCTACTAATCCAGCCCAATATGACCAGTTACCCATATTGAATGCAGACACAGCAATATTTGATACATTGGTTCCTGTCCATTCAGGAGGTTATTTCCCACCTATTCATAAATAATGAAGCTGCTCTAAGCGGAGGGGAGAGAGCTGTCCCGTCCGTGCAGTTAACCCATCTCCCCGAGAGGTGGTAGCTATGTCAGTGGGGGGAAGTTATGTTGGTGGGTGTGCAAGCTGTGGTATCTACATGTGTATATAAAGTTTAATCAAACCCCATTTTTAAAACCCCTGTGGCCTGGGAATAGAAAAGGAGCTCTCTGAGGCAGAGCCCGTCCTTCAAAATCCTTAAGATCACTGACTTGCCAATGCAAATGTCATGGGGGCATAGCTCAGTGGTAGAGTGTTTAACTACAAGTCAAGTGGTCCTTGATTCAAATCCAAGTACCCCAATTTCTTCAATAAAAGTAATTCTGTTTCCAGTATGCTCAGGAGCTCCACTAAATAGGGATCCCTGAAATGAATGGACACACTTAATGTTTGCCTGTGCAAATGCATAAAGACCTAGCAAACATGTCCCCAGCTGAAATCAGTTCCAATCCTCTAAGTGTCTAGGTTTAGTTTTCATCAACTAAACAAAGGCACATGAAGACACATTTGGAGGTCCTTGGCCTCCATGGGCTACAATGTGCAGAAGAACAAGAACCACATCCACATGGGAGGAATGGACTAGTCTGTATTTCATTTGGTAAGTAAGTTGCCATTGGGACTGAAAACTCTACTGGAGGTGGACAGGAGCCTGTTACAAAACTAAAATAACCAAGATTTACAAACTCCCTGTTACACATTCAATCCTCTGTTTGTGCACACGGCATCAACTGGGGCTCTAATAAATGGCAGCCTTCCTTTAACACAGATCTTTGTTCCTTGTGACTTTCAGATACATTCGAATGGCAGCTGTTCAGAGGTCATGTGCTGCTAGTTCATGAGCAGCAGCAGAGTCTCTGTACGTTAACCAACCGTAGAGCTGGGTGTGTCTGCATCCAAGTAACTGCAGAGTCAGTGTAGTTCCAGACAGTTAATTGCACAGTCTCACTTTCTGGTCTCATTGATCATTTGGGTAGAAACAGCAACGGTTTGGTGGGTTGTTTTTTTTCTCCTTCCTTTTCTCCTAAGGAATGTGTGATCTGGAGCATGTTAGTTTAAGTTCCCTGTGGGTCAGGAAAATTCCATCTCCTTGAACTAGCTGGGGAAGTGACCTGTTTGTATAACCTAGAATAAAGGAGCTTTTGTAAAGCAGTTTCATCTTTAAATATGCTGGGATAAAAATAGTAAATAGTAAATTCCACAGCCAGACACCAGGCCAGGATCAATTGATGGGGCCAGGGTCAATTAATTACAGAAGAAACAAACTCTTGGGAAGTAGCTGTAATTTGTCCCCAAACCTTTCCTTGTTCTCATATGCTAGCAGGGATTCTCTTCTAGAGGGCAGAGTTAAGGTTATCTAGGCATGTACCCTCACTCTGTATTCCCTGTTTTTCCAGAGTCTGAGTTTTACTGAACTCAATGTTCTGGAAGGTAAGAGATAGTCACAGTCAAAGTTAACTCTGTGTTAACAAAGGTTTTGTTAGTGGCAAATAATGAGACTAATCCCTCACTGCGGTAATTCCACTGAGTTCAGTGTACTCTTTCCCCATTTCTAGTTCCAAAAAAATAAGCAAATTAAAACAACCTTGAGACCTAAAATGCTGTGAGAAAATGGAAATTTTAGTAGCTCAAATAATTCAGTTTCTTCTGTGTCTTGTGTGTGTGTAAATGGCACAACACATTAATTTATAAGCACATCTTTCTTAACTTCTTTAAATATTCTGTAGTACATTGACTAGATCAGGTGGGTTGTTCAATGCAGTGAGGTTTTCATGCATTGCCCAATACATATTTTTCATATTATGTAAATGAACACAACTCATTGAACACAAAATTGTGTATTTCATGCTGTGAACTGTGTTGGTAGCTCAAATTAATAGGTTTATTTTCTCTCTCTCTCTCTCTGTGAGGCACAACAAAATAATTTAGTGATGCTGAAAACGTTCCCTTCTCCACCAGAACTGCCTTGGAATCACCTTCCCTTTGTAGATTAATCTGCCCCTGTGTCTCTACAAGGAAAATATAGTTTCTATGAAAAAAACACAATTTTTTAATTAAAGGGACTGAGACAGAATAGCCACATGATGGTGACACATCAGGAATGCAAAGCAACAGGTTTGTTGCCGGCTCAAAGGGCCCGAGGCGGAGCAACAGCAGGGTTCGTTGCCCGGTGTGCGTCGCACTAATTAACACACCAGGGTGGAGAAGCAAACCACGTTTATTTGAGCTCAAAAAAAGGTGCCAGGGAGAAAAAGCATTCTCAAATCCTGCACACCCGCGCGCAGGCGGGGTCCCAGCATTTATACCCCCCTTGTTTGTGTAAGCCTTTTGTTTGGTTTTCCCCCTCACCCCTCCCTTCCCAACAGCAGTTACTTTAAACATTACATCTCAGCGTGTTAGAAAAGTTCCCATTTGCATATTTATCTATGGCCTTCACAGCACAGACGCATGCAGATTTTCCTCCCCCCTCCCCCTCCTCCCCGCCGCTTTTTGCTGTTTCAAACTGTCCTGCAGCTGCAAGCTGAGACAGCTGACAGTTACACATTTTGCTTGCTGTTTTGTTAGCATCTTAGGCTTTGGCTACACTTACACTTCAAAGCGCTGCCGTGGCAGCGCTGTCGCGGCAGCGCTTTGAAGCGCTAAGTGTAGTCAAAGCGCCAGCGCTGGGAGAGAGCTCTCTCAGCGCTGTCCGTACTCCACCTCCCTGTGGGGAATAACATACAGGGCTGGGAGCCGCGCTCCCAGCGCTGGGGCTTTGACCACACTGGCGCTTTGCAGCACCGCAATTTGCAGCGCTGGAGAGGGTGTATTTTCACACCCTGCTGCAGCGCTGCAAATTTGTAAGTGTAGCCAAGCCTTTAGGCTGGTTAAACTTCACAGCATGGAAGAACTTGGGTTCACTCAGGCCCAAATTCACAACTTTGGTTTACTTAGGCCTAGTGACACCAACAGGTTCCTGGTTTGCACATTGATGGTGACAGGGGATTGAACTCGACTCCCCTCTTTCTACAGACACATTTGTTTTATTCTCTGAGGTCAAACATAAGTTTAAATGTTGTACTTAGTCCTCTGCCTTGTAGCTTCAACAGCCGCAGATGCAAGATGAGTTACTGCAGAGCAAAGAAAGGTTGGTTTGGTCACTAGGTCTCTGTTTCTATTGCTCGTTTGCTCTCTCCCCTTCCCTGATAAGGAGCAATGGTAAGAGAAGAAGAGGTTAAACCATGTGCTAGGTGGTGGCTGGGTTTGGATGACAAATTTAAAACCATCTCAGCGCCCTCTAGTGTGACACTGACACCATCAGATTCTCACCTTTCACTCACACTTCATTAATAACAGTTTCCCTGAACTACTTTGCTGTGATTATTTCAATGGCTCCTACACCGATACCTGCTGCCCCTTCTGGCTGGTTAATTGCACTATTTGGAACCTGCTCCTAAAATTACACCCTTCCTGGGAGCAAGATTCAGAACTGCCCAAGGAAACCCCATTGGGTTTCAAGTGCAGCCCAGGCAGGGTGGCAAGGGGACAGCCCAGGGGTCTCAGAGCTTCTTCTTCCTCCTCACAGAGAGAAGGTTAAGGGGGGCCACCAGTTATGACTCCTGGGTTTTAGTCCTGGCTGTGGGAGGAAAGGGGTGTTTAGTGGATTAGAGTTGGGGGCTTAGGAATCAAAGAGGAAACCTCTCCCTTTTCAGCTTCAATGCACATTGAACAAGAACATGGCTTCTCATCTCTTCGGTTTCAGAGGAGCAGCCGTGTTAGTCTGTATCCTCAAAAAGAACAGGAGTACGTGTGACACCTTAGAGACTAACACGTTTCTTAGGTTCTGTTGCCATCATGTGGCCATTTCATTTCACTTCTTATTGTTAAAAGGTTTGGGTACTTCAATGAGGCTAATCATCTAGTGGAACAAGCTCTGCAAGGGATGTGGTTAATTCCCCATCACTGCCCTGTGTAAATCAAGACCGCAGCTCTTGCTGCAAGACACCTGGTGTGTGGGTGTCCCTGTTCCCCCTTCAGAACCTCTAGTACATGGTGCTTCCCTCCTCCCAGTTCAAGATCCCCATCGTGTGGGTGCTCCCATCCAGGATCTCTGGTGGGTGTCTCTGTCCCCCACGCCATGAACTAGCTCCCATGTGTGGTTTCCCCTGCCTGCCCCCATCCGGGATCTGTGGGTGTCGCTGTTCCCCTTTTTAAGATTCATGTTGCTTGGGTGCGTCCCTCCCCCCAATACAGAATCCCCAGCGTGTGGGTGCTCCCATCCCCCTCTGCAGGCTCTGCGGGGGGTGTTTGTATAAAAAGAGACCGTGTCTCACTGCCTTGCCCAGGTTATGCTGCAGGGGCTATTCACAGGTGTGATCCCACTACTGATCAGCACAGGAGTTTTGACCTGCTCTGTTTCTGACCTGGTTCACCCCTCCTTAGGCAACCTGGAGACCCCAAGCTTCCCCAGGATCACCATATTGATGCCAAACTTAGTGCGGACACCCGATCAGCACAGCCCCCTGCAGCCCAGAACTCCTGAGCTCAAGCGATCCGCCAGCCTCAGCCTCCTCAGAAACTGGGATCACAGGCACCAGCCACAGGGCCCGGCTGGTTACAGGGTCTCCCGCTTCCAACTTCAGGCTCAGCCTGGGAGCTCTGTGCTCTGAGCGGGTGGAAGTGGAGCCTGGAGCTGAGCTTATGCACTGAGGGTTATTTGCACTGTGCGGTTCACATGGAGGTGAAAACACGGGGCACAGATCTTTGAGCACAACCCTCATCCTGAGGAATGGGGGGGGCTGCATAAAGAGAGACCGGCTCTCCCTGGTGGGGCTGCAGCGGCTCTTCACAGGGGCAGTCCCACTGTCTATTGGTACCAGAGTTTTGAAAGCCTCCTTTCCTGGGCGGGCTCCTCTCTCCCTAGGGGGAACTGGCGGCCCCAAACTTCCCAGAAACCAGCATAGCGAGGCCAACCTGACCACAGACACCTGCTCAGCATCCCGGGGTGCAGCCCTGAACTCCGGCAATCAGCTACGCTCAGCTGCCCACCCAACAAGCGTCACACGCAGGAGCCTTCGTGCCCTGCGTGTTCAGGTTCCTCCCAGTGCCAGCTTTAAACTCCCCTGCTCAGTTCTAAGCTTTTCCCACACGGGGGCAGCCTGGAGCTCAGCCAATGCCTCCCGTTGCTAGTTGCGTTTCCCGCTCCTCGTGGCAGGTTCACACCCCGCAGGCAGATCTCTGAACCGGAGCCGAACCGTTCCCCAAATCCAGCGCTTTAGCAGCAGCTTTGCTGGGAAAGCGCTGACGTCCCCAAGTAAAGTAAGAGCCAGAGCGCTGTGTCCAGGATCCTCTATTGGGCCCCTCACCGTGGTGTCTGACAGGCGCAAGGAGAAACCAGGGAAATGTTTTCATGGCATTTAAGGGCAGAAGGGGCCATTAGCTCAGCTAGTCTGACCCCCGAATAACACAGAATTACACCATGACACGTATTGATCCCACAGACCTTAGATAGATCAAAGCGTTTCAGCCCTCAGGAAGGAGGCTAAACTGGGTACCAGAGGCAGCGAACAAGGGGCCCCCAAGGCAATGGCAGGAAGCTGACGAGGTGAAATATGCCCAGATGATCCCAGCAGGCGACCCACCGCCATGATACAGAGGTGGGAGTCCTTGTTCCTCCTGCCCTTAAGAATCTCTGGTGGTAAGTGGGTCCCCCCAGTTCCCCAGATAAGAATCCTCCATGTGGTTTCCCTGGCTTCACCTCCAGATAAGAACATTGTGTGGAGGGAGTGGGAGGAAGGTTGTCTGGCAGATCTGTAAAGGGGGACTGTGTCTCCCTGTCTGGCCCAGGCTCCTGGGAGGAAGTGATCTCAGTGTGTCTGGCTGTCTCCATTCCTCCCACCCATAAGAATCCCTGGTGTGTGGGTGTACCCTAGACCATTAAGGATCTCTGGTGGGTGGGTGTCTCTCCCCCTAGTCAGGATCTCTGGGGCATGGCTGTATAAAAAGAGACTTTGACTCACCCAGGCTGGGCTGCCATCATGGAACAGACCAGGTCCTTCTGTGGAGGGTTTGCGTTCCTCCAAGGACGTGATCTCAGTGTGTGTGGGTGTCCCTGTCCCTTCAACCCTTAACAATCCCTGGTGCGTGGGTGCGCTGGGCCCCATTATAATCCCCTCTGTCTTATCCCCCATGAGGGATCCGGTGGATGTGGGTGTTCTCCATGCTACTGGGGGTGTCTGGTGCCCCTGTCCCTCTGGGTTAACAGTGGAGTGTGTGGGTGTCCCCCCGACCGTTAAGGATCCGTGTTGTGCGGATGCCCCCGTTCTTCTCATTAAGGATGGTGCAACGGAGCATATGGGTGTGTCCCCCACCCCATGAACTAGCTCCCGTGTGTGGTTCCCCTACCCCCATCCAGGCTCTGTGGTGTGTGGGTGTCTCTGTTCCCCTTTTCAAGATCTGTGTGGCAGGGGGTGGTCCCTCCCCCCAAGTCAGAATCCCCAGCGTGTGGGTGCTCCCATCCCCCCAGCCAGGCTCTGCAGGGGCGGGGGTGTCTAAAAAGAGACCATGTCTCACTATCTTGCCCAGGCTGCGCTGCAGGGGCTATTCACAGGTGCGATCCCACTACTGATCAGCACAGGAGATTTGACCTGCTCCGTTTCTGACCTGGGCCGGTTCACCCCTCCTTAGGCAACCTGGGGACCCCAAGCTTCCCCAGGATCACCATATTGATGCTGAACTTAGTGTGGACACCCGATTGGCACAGCCCCCAACTCCTGAGCTCAAGCGATGCACCGGCCTCAGCCTCCCCAGGCGCTGGGATCACAGGCACCAGCCATGGAGCCCGGCTTGTTTTGCGATCTGGCAGCTGGAACTTTAAACTCTGCTTGTGAGCTCTGTGCCTTGGCCAGACGGGGACAGCCTGGAACTGGGAAATGCTCCTGCTCCCCCCGCCCCCGTCTCATGTCGGGGTGCAGGCGCCGCTGTCCTCTCAGGTAAGATCCCGAATGTTTCGGTGCCCCCCTTCCCCCGCCCAGGTGTCCAGGTACCTCTGCCCCCCATACAGAATCCTGGGTGTGTGGGTGTCCGTCCCTCTGCAGAGGATCCCGGAGTGTGGATGCCCTTGTCCCCCCCTACAAGATCCTGGGTGTGTGGGTGCTACTCTCCCCCCAGTAGATCTCTGGTGGGTGGGTCCCCAGGGTGTGAGCGCTCCCGTCCCCCGATACAGGCTCGGGGTTGGGGTATAACTGGCTCTCCCTGTCCTGCCCAGGCGGTGCTACAGCAGCTGTTCACAGGGGCAGCAACCCCACTGTCACCCTGCAGCTTTAACCTGCTCCAGGGGTGACCTGCTTCACCCTCCTGTGGGAGCCGGGGGACCCCGAACTTCCCAGAATCACCTGATTGATGCCGAGCTTAGCACAGACACCGGCTCAGCCTGGCAGGGAGCTGCCCTGAGCCCTGACAATCAGCTTCCCTCCGCCTCCTGCTGCACAGCGAGGGTCCCACACGAGAGGCTTCGTGCCCAGTTTGTTCAGGAGCGTCCCAGGCTCCAGCTGTAAACTCTGCTGGTCAGTTCTAACCTTTGGCCACACGGGGGCGGCACTAACGGTCCCATCTAAACGCTGTTTGCATTGGACCCTTCGGATCGCAGATTGTAACCCGCGGGCAGATCTCTGAGTGCAGCCAAATCCCTCCCCAAACTGAACATTGAAGCAGCAGCTCCCGTTGGAAAGATCAGGATTTTTGCCTTTAAAAACAAGGAAAATGTCTCCAGCGAGAGACTGAAGAAGCTCAATTGATTTCATTGACTGGAGGTTAAGAGGCGATTTAATCACTGGTTTAAATACGTTTTACAAATTCCCAGAGGGGGGGAATATGTGATTTAAAGGGTTCTTTAATTCACCAGACAAAGATTGAAGAAGACCCCATTGGCTCGCAGTCGATGTCAGAAAATCCCAACTGGAAATGACCATTTTTTAACCGTGAGGCTAATTATCTAGTGGAACAAGCTCCGCAAGGGAGGTGGTAATTTCCCCATCACGTGCAGTTTGTAAATCAAGACTGCAGCTCTTGCTGCAAGATACCTGGTGTGTGGGTGTCCCTGTTCTGTGTTTTGGGATCCCTGGTACATGGTGCCTCCCTCCCACCAGTTCAGGATCCCCACAATGGGAGTTCCCATCCCCCCATACAGTCTCTGCGGGGGAGGGGAGGTGTCTAAAAAGAGACCGTGTCTCACTGTCTTGCCCAGGCTACGCTGCAGGGGCTATTCACAGGTGAGATCCCACTACTGATCAGCACGGGAGATTTGACCTGCTCCGTTTCTGACCTGGGCTGGTTGACCCCTCCTTAGGCAACCTGGGGACCCCAAGCTTCCCAGGGATCACCATATTGATGCCGAACTTAATGCGGACACCTGATCGGCACAGCCCCCTCACCAGGCCAGAGAGAGCAGAAGGTTTCCCGTATTGTTTCCTGCTCTTGTTTTCTTGACTAGTTTCTCCTCTGCACCAGCTTGCTCTTTTGCTTTGTGAGCCTGGCTAGCTCAGTTGCTAGAGCATCAGACTTTTAATCTGAGGGTCCAGGGTTCAAGTCCCTGGTCAGGTGATAAACTACTCAAGAAGGTCTTAAACTGTGTTTCTGGAGTCCTCTTTCATGTTACTTTTTCTCTCTAGGATTTTGCCTTTCCTCAGAAGGGCCTTTGTGTGTGGGGGATTGAAGGGGCAACTTCCTGACAGCCCCTCTGTCCTTGCAGCCTGGAGGAATAAAGGCCTCTGGGCATAGAGCATGTTCCTTCCCTGCACGCACACACACACACACACAGAATATCCCTAAGGAATTACAATCACCTGCTGCCTTCCCCTGTCCTGCTGGATCCCCAAACGAGGATGCTCTTCAGCCTAAACCCATGTCCCCTCTTTTCCCAGTGCCCCTCAGACCCAACCCTCAGTCCCTCCTATGCTCACTGCTCCTCAATCCCAACCAGAGCCTGCTCCTCTTCACCCTTCTCCTCTGTCCCAACCCACAGCCCCCTCCTATTCCCAGTGCCCCTCAATACCAACCCACAGGCCCCTCCTATTCCCAGTGCCCCTCAATCCCAACCCACAGGCCCCCCTCCTCACGCTGCTTCTCAATCCCAACCCACGGCTCCCTCCAGGAGCAGGTGCTTCAGACCCCCTCAGGAAGATTTTCTTGCAAGGTTTCGGGTACGAGTCTGCATGTGGATTTTACAGTATGTTGGAAATAGGTTGGGTTGCCGAAATGATCACTTGTGGCTGGTGTTGGATTCCCAGTCTCCATGTTACAGGGGCAGGAGAAATAAAGGTTTGTTATCCTTGTTGTGTGAATCGAAGGCAGCACAACTGTGCTTGGCAGACCCCAATGGAGGGACTCACCCTCAATTCAATAGCACTTGCTAGGCAGGGGACAGGGGTTCCAAAGCCAAGTGGGCTGGGGCCTGGGTCCCAATACTAAAATGTAGGTGTCAGACCAACATTAGGACAGGGGGGCTGTGGAGGGATGAGTGAGCCCCTAGACAACATAGTGAGTACGGTGCCTCCTTATTTCCCCCCTTTTCCACCCAGGCTGGCAGGTGAACTCTACAGAGGCACCTCTGGGCTTGCACTGACTAAGGACAACAGCTGTGAGTGGGGTGCAGGGTAGGGGGGGCTCATGTTAAAGGACTTTTGGTTGCTGGACTTACGGACCGTAGGGAGAAGGACACTGCCCAGCTTATTGGGGGGGGGGTCCTTCCCTCGTGGTTTATGTTTATGTGTTGGGGCTGCTGACATGACTTCTGCTATCCCTGGGCTTACATTGCAGTGTAGACATACCCTGAGAGGGCATCTATACTGTGATAAAATCCCTGTGGCCCGGCTGGCCTGGATGATCTGATTTGGGGTCCTGGGGCTCAGACTGGAGCCCAGGCTCGGAGACCCTCACCCCTCGTGGGGTCTTGGAGTCTGGGCTCAAGCCCAAGTGTCTACACTGTAATTTTATAACCCTGCAGCACAAGCCCCACAAGCCTGAATCAACTGACCCAGGGTTTGAGAATAGTGACTTGGGTGTGTTAATGGCAGTGTAGACATAATGCTAGGCTATGTCCACACTGCAATGAAACACCCACGGCTGCCCCGTGCCAGTGCAGGCTCCCAGGCTAGGGCCGTGGGGTGGTAAATTTGCAGTGTAGACATCTCGGCTCAGGCTCAATACCGGGCTCTGGACCCCACAAGGTTGGGAGGGAGTTTAGCAAGTAAAAAAGGTACAATGGCAGTGGAGTATTACCCTGGACTCAATGGCAGTTCTCCATTGATCTGTCTGCTTTGGGGCAGTGACAGAATCATGTCCTGCTGCTTTCGTTATTTCAAAGGGCGGTTTAGGATTTTCATTCTCACACATGGTGCACGAAGCAGGACTGAACCCTCGGTGGAAACTAAATGAGCTGCCCACAGATTCTGGTAGCCCCAATGAGCCATTTGGTGTGAGAACCCAGACCTGCTCCTGAGGAAGGGGGTCATCTGCAAGGGGCTTAGAACACTCATCTACCAGCTCCTAACTCCCAAACTTTCAGTAACTCTGTTATCAGTGCCTGTGAGTGTTATTTAAACCATAAAAGCAGACACCGTGGGCTAGACCAAAGGTCCCTCTGGCTCCATATTTTGCCCTCTGACAGTAGCCAATACCAGGTGCTCTAACAGCTAGTCAATAAGGCACCACTGGGAGTTGAACCCAGGATCTCCTGTTTACGAAACAGGCGCTTTAGCCAGCTAAGCCATGGTGCCTGTCTGTGATTACAATGTCATGTCTGCCCAAACCTGACTCCCTACCATCCCCACCAGGGCCTGACAAGTTTTGCTTGTGTTTGGATTCTTCAAAGCAGAGGAGCAGGTGACGTTTTCCTTGCAAGTTGTGTGTGTATGTGAATCTTTGTCCAGGTCTGCACTACAAAGTTATTTCAGCAGAATTATATTGCTCAGGTGTGTGAAAAACACATGATGCTCCCTCAGTCGGCAGCTTGTGGCTGGTGCACACACTGCAATGCCACATCTGGCGACAAAACTGCCCTGTTTTGGTGACAAAATAAAATCACCTAGACGAGAGGCCTAGCGCTTTTTGCAGCAAACTTAAAGTGACAGAGTGTCAGTGTAGACGCTGCTGTTCATTATATCACCATAACTGGCCTCCTCCAGTATCCCACAATGCCTGCTGTGAACTCGCCTGCCCTGCATTCCTGCTACAGAACCATGGGCCCCTCCCCTTTCATAGATCCGGGAAGTTCTCACAGCTGAGCCTGCTGCTCTGCTCCGGCAGCCAGGAGCAAATCACCACCGTGGATGCTGCTCTCTCCCGCCCTGCGAACACAGAGCAGGCGGCGGAAGCTTCCTTACAGTGGTGGGGGGGGGGCACTGGCAGCAGAACTGTGGTGCCACCATGACACCCCTTCCCTAAGGCCCCACACTCACTCCACCCCTTCTCCCTCAGGCCCTAACCCCACACCACCCCTTCTCCCTGACGCCTCGCCCTACTCTTCCCCCAAGGCCACCCCCACAGAACCCCTCTTCCCCCCAAGACTCCACTCTGTCCACCCTTCTGTCGTTCATCCTTACGGCTTGTAAAAAATAGTGGGGCCATGGCCCTCTAAACCCCCATGAGCCAGCACCCCTGACACCGAGCCAGGCAGGTAGCAGCATGTGTGTGTGTGACAGAGACTGCTGTGCTGTGTTGAGCCAGTGAGGGAAGCGGGGGCTGATATCGGTGCTGTCCCCCTCCCCCTGCCTCAGGACTGGTTGCTTCCAGCAGCTGTCTGAACTTAGAGACAGCGCGCCGACACGCTCACTCTTCTCTAACACACACACTCCCTCTCCCCACACACACACACAGTCTCTGCCCCATCACACACACTTCAGGTGGAAAGCGGCTGTCAATGTAGTAGGATGTGATGCTGTACCAGCCGATGAGACATTGCAAACCCTTCCCAAAGCACCCTGCAGCCAGTTGCACAGTGGGATGGCTACCCACAGTGCACTGCTCTCTGTGGCGATCCAAGAGTTGCTAGCGTGGATGTGCTCTGGTGACACAAGCCGCATAGTGTGGATATGCAACAGCAATTTGATTAAAATGCTTTAAGTAAAGCCGCATAACTCTGTTGTGTAGACACAGCCTGAGAGTGAGGCAAGACCTAGCTCCTGTTGACACCAAGGATGCTCAGCCACTGAAACTATATTGTTAAATTTAAAGAACCGCAAGTTCCTCCATAGTTGACAGGACTCAACCCTGAGCAGGGAGCCACCAATGGATTTCTAATCTATCACCTTAATCACTCAGCCACAACTACTTGCTTTGTGCAGTTTTCTCACTACACTCTAGTTCTGATCTCACTGAGTGATCATTTCCAATTGTTTAACCAGACCAGCTTCCACACCACACTCACTGCTGTGCGTATGTCCATGGCTGAACAGCAAGAATTCCTGCCCATTTCCCTTCTGGCTGGAGTATGATGAGAATATGTTTGTGGTTAATGATGTTGCTGAGGATTGTTGTCCCTTTCCTGCCTTGATTAATCCTGCCTTAACTCAGACAGTCCCTTTCCCGCCATATCCCCAGCACATCAGTGATTGCGATAGCAGGGGGCAGGTTTTCTCTGGGGCACTGAGCTTTGCCAGGGAGTTGGTGGCTCCTTTCTTTCCTCACCCTGGAGTAAACTCAACTTTTTATTCCATCCCTGATGTTTCATGGAATAACAATGCAGCATGAAGAAAGAGGTGGGCACAGCGGGTCTCAGGGGGGAAGAAGAGAGGTGCAAGCGGTGGGCTGGGCTGGGCTGGGCAGGGGAGGGACAGAGAGGTGTGGGTGGCAGGCAGGATGGGTGTCAGAGGAGGGGTGTAGCGGGCCGGTGTGGCTCCCCTCCTCCCCGGAGAGGGTTGAGCCCCGGACACAGGAAGGGGCGGGGCTACAGAGTGGTGAGCCCACCCCTCAAAGGGTCAGGCGGCGACCCGGAAGGATAAAAGCCGGCCCTTCCAGCTCAGTCTGGGACCTGCCACCAAGGGGAGCAGACCTGCCTGCGGGAGCTCCTACCGGAGGAGCCGCTGGAGCCCCGGACGGCTGCCTGGACTGGCTGGAGAGCACCCCACCTCGCTACTGGGAAGACCTGCCGGAGCTTCCCCGCGCCACCTACGACAAGGAGCCCGTAGGAACTTCCCCGCTACCGTGCTGTTACCCTGAGGAACCCCCGGATCAGAGTTGGCCGGACTTCCCCGAGGACCTACCAGATCTACCCCCCAGCCCGGGGGTTGAGCAACCCATGCAGTGGGACTTCCCGGAACCAGACGCTGTGGACCAGGTAGGACCAGAGGGGGATGTTGGAAGTGGCCCGGGGGCAGCCGACCTCAGTCAGGCTACTGACCAGACCGAGCCCATGTCAGTGTGTTGCGGTCAGGATCCCCACTGACCGTCAGCGGTAATGACTGCTGCCTAGGGCCCCGGGCTGGGACACAGTGGAGTGGGTGGGCCTGTGTCCCCCCTGCCACCCCACTCACGGGTGGCAGTTATCCCCCTCACCCTACGGCTCAGCCTGCCACCAGAGGCCTGAGCCCCTGTACTGTTTGCTGCCCAGCCCCTGCGCCAGAGGGCCTGGGCCTTGCCTAGACTGTTTGCTGCCCAGCCCCTGCACCCGAGGGCCTGGGCCTTGCCTAGACAGCTTGTACTATTTGCAGCTCAGCCTTGCAGCAAAAGGCCTGAGCCCCAACTGACTCTGTCTCTGTTACCTAGCCTTAAAGGGACAGGACAGAGCCCACGGGAGACCAGCGGGCCGGTGTGGCTCCCCTCCTCCCCTCAGAGGGTTGAGCCCCGGACCCACCTGTTACAAGGGGACAAAGAGGTGTGGGTGGTGGGCAGGGCGGGTCTCAGGGGAGGGGCAGAGAGGTGTGGGTGGTGGGCAGGATGGGTGTCACAGGAGGGGCAGAGAGGTGTGGGTGGTGGGCAGGGCAGGTCTCAGGGGAGGGGCAGAGAGGTGTGGGTGGTGGGCAGACCTTGGGGCAGAGGGTGTAGAGCCACGAGCAGCAGGCAAGAAGGCAAGAGGCGGACTAGCTCCTAGGGAGCTTCCAGTGCTCATGCCCAGCCTCCCCAAATGCAAGAGTGATGGGCCACCTGTTCTCTGGGTCTTCACTAACCAACCCCCTCCCCAAGCTGTGTTGATGGGAGAAGTGCTCCTGTTGACACAGCGCTATCTGCACCAGGGCTGGGTTGATAGAACTGCATTGCTTGGGGGAGTTTAAATTTTTTACACCCCTAGTAATGTAGTTACACTGACCTAATTTTGTAGTGTAGACCTGTCCAAAGAATCACACACCCACCTTGGGAGCAAAACTTCACCTGCTCCTCTGCTTTACAGAATCCAAACATGAGCAACACTTGTCAGGCCCCTGTGGGGGTTGGCAGACAGTCAGGTGTGGGCAGATAGGAGGCTTTAAATAACAGCAGGCACCATGGTGTAGCTGGTTAAAGCACCTGTTTTGTAAACAGGAGATCCTGGGTTCAACTCCTAGTGGTGCCTTGGGGAGTGGCTTTTGGGGCACCTGGCATTGGCTACTGTCAGAAGACAAGATTCAGAGCTAGGTGGACCAATGGTCTATCCCAGTGTGGCTATTCCTATGGTTTAAATTACAGGCACTGATAACAGAGTTACAGAAAGTTTGGGAGTTAAGAGCAGACAGACCAATGGAGGAATGCCATGAGTCCAAGGTAATACTTCACTGCTGTTTTACCATTTCCACTTGATAAACTCCCTCCCAACCTTCTGGGCTCCTAGAGCAGTGTACAGAGTCTGAGCTGAGACACATACACTGCAACTTTATCCAGACCAAGCTGCAGGATCCTGATTAATATGACACGGGCCAGCCATGGGTGTTTCCTTGCACTGGAGACGTGGCCTAACATTATGTCTACACTGTGATTAACACACCCAGGGCACCTGTCTCAAAGCCCGGGTCAGCTGACTCAGGCTTATGGGGCTTGGGCTGCAAGACTATAAAATTACCATGCAGACAAATGGGCTTGAGCCCAACCTCTGAGACCCCACGAGGGGTGAGGGTTTCTGAACCCAGGCTTCAGTGTGAACACAAATATCTGCACCACAGTTTTGAGCCCCACAGCTTTAGCTCCATGAGCCCAAGTCAGATGACCCAGGCCAGCCCTACTGCCATCTTTATCCCAGGAGAGATGGACTCTAAGGGTACGTCTCCATTGCAATGGAAGCCCAGGTGTGGCATGCTGTGCTCAAAGCAGCACCTGGAAGCCCCATATTCACCACTCTCATATAATGATGACATGGTTTGTACAAAGTCTGCCTGGTGAGGTATCATTTCAAAAGTCTTGATCTGTTGAACATTAATATTGTGTTGGATTGTGTGTGCTCGCACTGATTGGGAAGTTATGAAGTTTTGCTCTGTGTGCGTTACTGAGATATGTTATGAGGTTGGGAAATGCCCCCCACCAGCCTTTCAGGTGCGACAAGGGAGGAGCCAGACTCGCTGCTGGCCCATTGAAGGGATCCACACTCCCAAGGACTATCCCAGGAATCGTGTACAATGCAGACTTCTCCGAGATAGCACAGCGACAATGGACACTGCTTGACTCACATGGTAGCAAAGGAGCTTCCTAGCAAGTTGGAAGAAACTATGAAAGAGGGGAAGAGACATCATGACTTGGTCTCTCTTTCCCCCACAACTCAGCAGCTGGAAACACACCTGGAGGACAAAGACTGAATTGAACTGACTCAGAAAGCAGAAGAGAATAATGACAATAATACTTTCAAACCAAAGTCCCCAACCAGAATAGTATTGGTTTTTCAGCAGATAATTTTCAGTTTGGGGAATTTTGTTTTCTCTGTCAGACCTTGCCAAGGGAAGCAGGGAGAAAATGTTGGAGTTGCCTCCTTCAGAACAGCTCGGCCTAGACACTAGCTCTGGTTCACGGTTGTGGCCTTGCTCGGGTTGAGGGTATTTTAATAATTTGGGCAGGTCCCAGGGTGTTTGGGGGAGATGATGAGGATGTTTCCTTTTGAGATAAAAACTAAAATACAGCACTAGAGATTTTTTTTTTTAAAGAAATCTGGGATTTAGACATTTTATTTAAAGCAAGAGAGTTCTGAGTTTCTGAGAAGGTTTTTGTTTGCAAGAAGCAACATTGTTCAATCTGTCATTGTACCAAAGAGGGAGATGGTTGTCTATAAAAGGGAGGTGAAGACTAAAAGTATCCGATGAAGATGGGATTTGAACCCATGCATGCAGAGCACAATGGATTAGCAGTCCATCACCTTAACCACTCAGCCACCTCATCTGAGCTGTCAAGAAAGAGACCGGAAGAGAAATCTAAGGCCAGCAGAGATAGGGACAATAAGGAGTTTTTAAATACTAAGCAGAAGCAGAGGCTGAATGAGCTCCCCGCTCACATCTAGTGAGGAGCTGGGGGAAAGACTTCAGGAACAGACCCTGTTTGCATAGACACCTACTCTGCCTAGCTATGCAGCATGATGGGGCCGCTTCCCCAAAATGACCAGTTTTGGCTGGTGGCGGGTTACAAATCACTTTAGGATTGAGTAGAATGAAATGTTATTATCCTTCCTGCATGAGTGAAGGGCAGCAGAACATACCTAGTCCGTCCTGATGGAGGGGTAGGTGCGTGAGGAATAGCTTTTATTGGACTGCATAGAAGTAATTGAGGATGTCACCCTAAACCAGTGGTCCCCAAACATTTCACACTGTGCCCTCTTATCCATGGCTGTGGCCCCTCGGAAGCCGCAGTCAAGAACCGGGGCTGGGAGTGGGGCTGTTGCTTGCTGGGGAGAGGGGTGCAGACAGGGGTAAGGGGGTCGAGGCCGAGCTGGGAGCCAGAGCCCCAGGCTGAGGGTGGGGTTGGGGAAGAGCTGGGACAGAGTGGGGTTGAGTGATGCTCCCCCCATGGGGGCTGGCTCAGGCCCTGAGGTGCCCCCATGAATGTTCCTCTGTGTCCCCCTAGGAGTCATGCCCCACATTTTGGTAACCACTGACCCCTACTCGCTAAGCAGGGGCTAGTGATGCCAAAGCCCAGGGAAAGGGAGAACAAGTGCGGGCCCCCCAGCACTGGAGCCATGTGAAGGGGCTGCAGGAGAGGGGCAATGGCTGGTGGCACAGGGAGTTAAGGGCAAAGGGGGCACAGGAGGGGGTAGGAGTTAGGGGTGAAGGAGGTGCAAGGGTTGGGAGTGCAGGGGCTAGCGGTAAAGGGGGAGTGGGGGTCATCCAGGGGCAATGGGGAAGTGCCAAAGTACAAGCTTTGCCCAGGGCCCCATTTCCCCTAATGCTGGTCTGAGCAAACAATTGGAAATGACCCTTCAGTGAGAACAGAACCACAGTGTAGAAAAGCCCCTTTGTTAAGTGGTGGTGGTGGCTGAGGGCTTAGGGAGATGGGTTAGAAAGCAACAGGTAGCTTTTTGTAGCGGTTTGATTCTTGCCTGCTAGACAAGGCTGGCGTGTGGTGTCTCCATGGCTGTACTTTCAGTGTCTGATCATCCACAGTGCCACTGGGAGCCAAGTCTAGACATATTCAGAGGCTCTATGCCAGGGTTTCTCAAACTTCCTTTCACTGTAACCCCCTTCTGCCAAAAAAAACCTTACTACATGGCCCTGGAAAGAGGGACCAACCCCCTCCACACTGAGCAAAGGCAGGGGAGACAAAGCCTGAGCCCTGCCCCAGTTAGGGGAGGGCAAAACCGAAGCTTGAGGGATTCAGCCCTGGGTGGTGGAGCTCAGACTTTTGGCTTCAGCCCCAGGCACCAACAACTCTAATGCCAGCCTTGGTGATCCCATTAAAACAGGGTTATGGCCCACTTTGGGGTCCTGACTCACAGTTTGAGAACCACTGCTCTATGCTGATGGGAGAGAGTTTTCCTGTGGGTGTAGTTAATTCACTTCCCAAGAGGTGGCAGCTATGTCAGTGGGAGAAGCTATATCGGTGGGTGTGCAAGCTGTGGTGTTTACCACATTTAAGAAGTTTAATCAAACCCCATTTTTAAAACCACCTGTGGTCTGGGAATGGCAAAGGAGCTCGATGAAGCAGGGTCTATCCTTCAAAGTCCTGGAGATCACAATTCCATACTCTTGCTGTCATGAGGGTATAGCTCAGTGGTAGAGTGCTTAACTGCCAATGAAGTAGTCCTTGCTTCAAACCCCTGTGTTCTCTTATAACCTTTTTTCTTTTCTTTTTTTTAAAAGGAAAACATTTTCATTTCCATTCTCCATTATGTTCAGGAGCTCCACTATACGGGGGTGCTTGATATGAATGTAAACACTCAACATTTCGCTGTTCAAATGCATAAAAACCTAGCAAAGCTGTTCATCAGCTGAAATCAGTTCCAATCCTCTAAGTGTCTAGTTTATGTTTTCATCAATTAAACAAAGGTATCATATGAATGTACATTTGCAGATCCCTCTTCTCCAGGAGCTATGCTGTGCAGAAGAAAAAGCTACAGTTCAGGAATCTGATGACCAAAGAGCCACCAAATGTTCTGAGGGCTGGAGAAAAATGCCTTCTAGAGAGCTATTGAATGAGCTCAACCTGTTTAGCTTATCAAAAGAAGATTGAAAGGTGAATTCACTGAAGTGTTGAAGGGCCTTAATGGACAGAAAAGATTGGGTATGAAAGGGCTCTTTAATTTAGCAGAGAAAGGCATAACAAGACCCAATGGCTAGAAGGTGAAAAGAGACAAATTCATATTACAAATAAGACAAATATTCAACAACGAGGATGATTTGCCACAGGAACAAGCTACCAAGGAAAGTGATGGATTTGCCATCTCCTGATGTCATTTAATGAAGATTAGATGCCTTTCTGGAATGTGTTTGCCCCAAAAGTAGCTGTTGTGTCATACAGGAGGCCTGTGATATGCAGGGGGTCAGATTAGATGCTCTAATGGTCTCTTCTGGCCATAAAGTTGACTAATTTCTGAAAAACTGAGTGTAGCATTGGGAGCAGCATCTGATGTTTCCCTGTCTAGCTGGCTTGCTGCCTAGAACGAACGCTCCTTGAGTGGGGTGATCCACAGGGAGTAGCTCAAACCTCCAAAGTGCCTGGGCAGGGGCAGGACATTGGCACAGCAAGGGAGGGGTGTGGCAGTGACATCACAAAGGCTTTTTGCAGGACCTCAGACTATTGGTCAAAGGTGGTGGGGAGGTGGTGACCTCACAGAAAGATGCTGACATCAGCCAGGCAGGACAGGGGCGAGGGGTCAGGGAAACCTCAGAGACCCCTGTGGCTTTGCTTCAGCAAGTCTCCTTCTCCAGGTCTCTCTTTGAGGACTGAGAGAGTATTCGGGTTCACCGACGTGAGCGCCAGGAGGAACCTCTTTTGAGTTTTCTCCTTCCCTTTTAGTGATTTAACTAGAAAACAGCCATCCCTGTTTAGAAGGTAAGAGCCTCCTCGAGGTTTGAAACCTGTTCAGTATGATCCATCTAGTGACAGTTGAATTCTAGGCATGGAAAACACAAGCTTAAGGAGGCAGAATTTTATTCTGCACCTGGGATTTTGTCCCTTAGAACCACTGGGGACATTATTGTTTGTCCTTTTTATTTCACCTTTTCCTGCATCCCTCCCCCCCTCCTTTCTCTTCGTCTCTTGCTTCTTTTGTCCTTTCTCCTGTTCCCCTCCCAACACCAGGAGGGGTGTGTGTGTGTGTGTGTGTGTGTTGTTTGGTGTGTGTGGAGTGGCAGCTCCCACTGTGGGAGGTCCACCCAAAAATGTGAGGCTGAAATAGTGCTCGGGCAGTGATCCCCACTGGTGGCCTGGGCCATCCTTTGGGCTCTCTGGTGAGAACCCTCAGCCTCCCATCCTCAGTCTCTACCCTGATTGGCTGAGCAGGGGGTTATTGACAGGGAGGAGACTCAGGTCCTTGTTGTTCTCTTTTAAGACCAAGTAAATAAGTCAGAACCAGTCATATGTTTGACAAATTTTGCTGCTTCGCTGTATTAATGGTCTCTGAGCAGTTCATGATTCTCTCTAACATTGCAGTTCTCCTCAAATACTTGCTGAATAATTACTGTGCACTGTTGTTGGTCTGGAGCTCATCGGAGAGCACTTTACTCAAGTCATTCAATGTTTGAAATTCAAGATCTGATGGTTAGTTTGAAAATCAGGGCTCTTGGGTCCTATTTCGAACTCTGCCCCTGGCTGGCTGTGTGACCTAAGACAAGTCAATTCTCCTTTCTCAGCCTTAGCTTCTCCCTCTTTCAAGTAGGGATAATAATGATCTGCTCCTACCTACCTCACGGTGGGTGGAGGATGAGGATCCATTGGAGAGTGTCACTAGGAGTAGTGCATAATATGAGGTGTCCTATCACGTTTACTCAGAGCAGATTATGACATATTAGAATAGCTGAAATAGTCTATTTGATTTTTATTTTGAAATTGTTAAGAGCAGCAACTACTTAGCTCAGACTGAAGCATCCTATCTAATGTTTGTGGTCTAAGTGTCTCCTCTTTGTGTGTGACGAGACAATTTAACACACTGTGACAATCAGGAGATGCTTTTGTTTTGCAACAAAATATTTTTGCAAAGAACTTTCATCCCACTTGTTTTGATTTCGAGAAACAAACTGGTTTAGTCTGAAGGGGATTTTCTGACATTGAGCAGGCGCAGTGTGTCCCGTGACACCTGCCCACTATACAGCGGCCCCTGCGGAGGGCGCCCTTGCTGCAGCTGGTTCTGCTGGCGCCCTGTGGTTGCCCTCGTTTGTCCAGGAACAAGCCTCAGGTGAGCTGAGAAGAATCCTGTCCAACTGAGTCTGGCAGCCGCCATCATGTAGCCAGAAGTCCCCACACCTGTCGGGGAAACAAACCAGCCACCAGAAAGTGGTCCATTGTCTCACGCGGTGCCAGAGCCTGACACAGCGCCTGTGGGCAACCATTGCTCTGCACACGCCGACCGGTTCCCATGAAAGATGTGTCACTGCATGTCTCGGTACTTAAAAGGTACCTGTGCCACTAGCAGATACTTTAAGGCTCCCGGCAGTGCGTTCTGGGGACAGTTGCTCACTTTCAGTGAATGTAACTGTACGTAACTGTATGTGCAGCTCTGTGCAGTCATATTTGATAGAAGTTTGGTAATTAAATTATACAAGAGGGTCAGGTAAAGTGGCTACTACCACCACTATGTTTTGTCCCAAGAAGCCTTTACAGCCATTCTGAGGGGAAGTGGGCCCTTTGCCCACAGAAATGGTCTATAGGGGACGGCTACAGGCAGCAGGCGGGGAGATAATCTCATCAAAATGATTTGACTCCTGGGTAATGTAAGCAAAATCACTAAAGGAATGTCCGGGGTTTCTATTGGCACTTAACTTGCCTGCCCCTGGCTGGCTCTGGTTGTACAAGATGGACGTGTAATCGGGGGTCAGTTGTGTAAAAAAGAGTAATCGCAGTGTAAGGGATGTTAGGCAAAAGAGAACTTTGTGTGTGATGATGTAAGGTTTTAAGGACCTAAACTGACACTCGTGGTTTGTAAAACTCTTGTTTTGTAGGTTTAAGATGAATTGGTTTGGTTCTGCTTTGCTGGGTTTTTTTAATAATGCCACTGAAAATCCATTTGAATCATTCAAAGTGGCAAAACTGCCAGACACCTTTTGCCAGACACAGGTAACTAGTGTTGTTTGGGTTTGGTATTTAGCATGTAACTCTTAAGGTACCTCACTACTCTATAAAGTTCAAGACCAAAGTTATGGCTGTAGTAAGGGGCAGCCAGAACCAGAAGGATGGAGAAAGAAACATTGGTTGGACAGACAGACGGATGGACAAACCGAATAATTAAGCATTTGTTTTAAAAAAAAGGCTTAAAAACATTAAAAGGAAAAAAGGGGCAAAATGTTTCCCAGTTTACCAAAAAACCTCAGCCTAGCTCTGCCCTTGGGGTTTGGGGGTGGGGGGTGACAATTGCGGGCTTTGCCTGGGGCGCCAGGTGCTGGCAGCTAGTCTAGGGCTGCCCCTGCCCAGAGGCCTTTATTCCTCCAGCCTGCGAGGACAGAGGGGGTGTCAGGAAGTTGCCCCTTCAATCCCACACACAAAAGGCCCTTCTGAGGAAAGGCAAAATCCTGAAGAGAAAAAGTAACATCAAGGAGGACTCCGGAGACAGAGATTTTGAAGACCTTGGGGAATAGTTAAGAGCTTGACCAAAGACTTGAACCCTGGACCATCAGATTAAAAGTCTGGCGCTTGGCCCACTGAGCTAGCCAGTCTCCTACAGGGAAAGTGAGCAAGTTCATGCAGAGGAGAAATTACTGAAGAAAAAGAACCCAGCAAACACTAGAAGAAACCTGCTGGTCTCTCTCTCTCTCTTCCCAGCCCTAGCCCTGGCCTGCTCCTCCCGCCAGCGCCCTGAGGCATTTTGCCAGCACCATGCCCCAGTCAGCTCCACCCTCCCCAAACGCTGGAAGACCCAGCTCAGGAACCTGGCCGCTCTTACAGCCGCCTCTTCTGCCCTGACCAAGAGGGAGGGGGATTGAGTCTCCCTCCCTCAGGCCTGTGCTTCAGCATTTCTGGGGAAAGACCAATGCCGCCAAAGTGACTTTGGGCCAGTAGGTCAACCAAGAGGGCGGCCTCCCATGCCTGGCTGCAGAACTCAGAGTAAAGCCAGCTCCCATCCTTCCCTATAGGGCTCCAGACAAGGCCAGCCTGCTGGATCCGGCGTCCCCTCTGGTGCGCAAGTCACAACAGCCAGCAGGAAAAAGACCGGCTCCCGCATCATTTGAAAGAGCAAGACAAAGCCTTGAAACTCCACCTATGTTTAGGTACGAAGCAACAGGTCCCAAATTTCCACTGAGATCTGAGCCCAGCTTGCACTATTCAGTGTTCTGACAGCTGAACTGGCCTGCACAGCAGCTTAAAAGCCAGCTGCTAAAACTAGGACTCAAACACTGGACCCCCCAGTTAAAAGCCCATGTTCTTCTCACCAGCAGCTTCCTCTTGCAGGACTCTCTTTCCTCCTCCATCAGCTATAATACTGATCTACCACATCTGTGGGGCCTGCGCTGAGTCCCCACATCCCCCTACTTTGTCTTTGTTCCCTGCAGGCTGCAAAAATGTCAGGGGAGGCCACCCCCTCCCTTCACTCGGTGCTCCCACTCATATCGGCCAGCTGGAGCCTCATCTCCTGGAACTTGGGCAGCTGTCACTTGATCCAGTCGTACAGTGACACGCTGACTGGCTCCCCTCCCTGGATGCTCTTGTGGAAATCCCACAGGCGATGCTGCAGGACTTGGCACCATTGGTTTCTTTAATGTTGTGGTGTTTGCCTGATCACTGGAACAAAGCCGCCAACTCCTCCCTCACTGACTCCCACCAATCCCCCGGGTTGCCATAGAACCCTCTGATGCTTTCCCATTCTGCCAACACCACCAGGCCTCACCCCCTGCTCCTTTATCTTGCAAGCTCTGGATGTTCAGCTTCCAATATCCTCTGCCGTGGGTCAGGGAATTGCCCACATTGAGCACATGGTGAGAGCTGCGTGATCTGAACAGTCCATTGGCACCACCCTGCACTGGGCTGTCGACGTGCTCTCCTTCACGGAAATCTGGTCAGTGCGACTCCTGGCCTGTCCCTGCAGAAAGGTGTATCCCCTCTGCGGCTGCTCTGAGCTCGGGTCAGAGGAATAGGAGGTTACTGCCCACCCTCCACTGGTTCCATTACGGAGAAACACATCCTCTAAGCTGACCTCACTACAGACCTGCGCCAGGTAGTGCTCATTGTAAAAACGTTTCCTCTGACGGTAGAGAAAACGGGACCAGCTGTTCTCAGGCTGGCTGAGACAATTAAAATCCGCCCCAACACCAAACACTGTGTGGTCCAGAGGAAGGGAGCCAGTTCCTACCATAGATCTTTCCTTTCACACCTTAACATCAAGTGCCTCCTTTTGGGCCCCTGAATCCCTGCCACATTCCAGGTGCCAGATGCCCCTTCTCCAGCACTGTCGTCACTCAGCTTTGCAGAGGAGCTTTCCTCCCAAGTCCCTGCCCCCTCTGGCACCATCTCCAAGGGCCGTCCTGCCTCACTCTGTTCCCGCCATTTTGGGTCAACGAATAAGTCATGTGGGAAAGACAGCTCCCATCTCTTGTGCTGTACAATACAGCACCATGGTGCTTAACAGCACAGGTCAGGTGGGCAAACTAGGGGAAGAAGCCCATGCTCTCTTTTGTCCTGCTGGGGAGCTCAAAATCAGGTACTTGCCTCAGATAAAGGTGCTGCTGCCTTCCTAGAAAACAAGCCACCCCTGCACAAAAAAGGGATGAAAGGGCCTGCCAAAGCCTGGGATTGAAGCAGGGAATCAGCACCACAAAAGTCAGGAATCAGCTCAGGGTACGGTATAGCATATGCACGCAGTGGTTAGACAAGCAACAGCAAGGAACTGGACTGGTATGGAGTGAAAGTTCTGTGGGAAGGAACCGAAAAGAGCACCGGGGCTGTGGTACAGCACTTGCATACACTTTCTTTGGCCTGTTTTGCTGGAAGAGTTAGCAGGGCAAAATGGTTAGTCACAGGTCAGTGGGTGGGTTGATGCAAATTCTGGACTCTGGGACCAGAGCTGGGCTGGGGGAAAGAGGGTCACAACTTTGGCAGCACATGCACCACCACCACCCTTTGCTACCTCACTCCATAAGCCCGCACACAGAGCAACCTTTTACCTCTCAGGACCAAAATAGACAGTGAAAGAGATGGAATAGCATAAGCTTAGGACAAACAACTGCATCACCAACAACAACTCTAAGAGATTAAAAAATGCCTTTGTCTTTACACACCAGAGAGAGCAGAAAGACTAGCCACAAGCACACTAACATCCATTTATACTTGCCCCCAGGTTTTGGCGTTTGGAACCCATACCCCTTAATGGTGAGGACTTTTCAGGCCAGGGTGAAGCTTTCAGGCCTCAAATGCCAGGTATAGTTACTCTGTCCTTGATCCAAAATAAATGGGAAAATACACTGGATTACTCCTGCCCCAATAACAAAGAGACTGGGGATCTCACAGCAGCTGAAGTGACTGTTTGGACAAGCTCTCCCATCATGCAATCCGGGGTGGGTGTGACCATGCAAATGACATCACCCCAAAAGGCCTTGACAACACATCACCAACAGATGGCAGGGGAGAGTTCATACTGGCCCTGCTTCAATTAGATTGTGGCAAAGATTAAAAAACACTGAACGTTAAAACTCACCAAACGCCCATCAATTCATCCTCATCGTCGTATCTGCTCGTTATACTCCACACCTGAACGTAGCCCTCACATGGACAACATACCCTCCTAACTCAGTGTCTGTACGTTAACCTTTTGCCCCCCAGTCGGGGCCATTGCAGATTATGTATTCCTTACGCCACCCGATCTTAAACCGAACTTCTCACCCCTTGAGTAATCTGTACATTGTTCACTGATCACCAGAAACTTCTACGCCTAAACGCTGTACCGTACACTTTTTTTTTCTTTGAACATCATCTTAATAAAATGTTGACATTTGTTTGAGATCCCGGCTCCTGTTCCTTTGCAAGGCATGTGCGTTTGCTCCGTATTTCAGTCTGCTAATACTGAGGGGTGCGGGTGCGGGTGCGGGTGGGGGTGGGGGGCGATTGAGCCAGAGGCGCTTGCCTGCTGCAGACACGGATCCAAGGCTGAACCTCGTCCCCCACAAGCTTGAAAGCTTAACTGAAAACAGTTTAAGAGGTGCTCCCGTCTCCCGCACTCAGCTACCCAGCTCCCAATGGTGTCCAAACCCCAAATAGATCCTTTTTACCCTGTAGAAGCTAGCTGTAAAATCCTGTGACCAGGGCAGCTGCCTAGCAGCCTGCGCATCTGCCTGCCAGCACGAGAGCGCGTAAGGCACTAATCCGGATAGTGGTGGCTAGATGGCAGGGGGAGGGTGTGAAGAACCAGCAGAGTGGCGCAGTGGGAGCATGCTGGGCCCATAACCCAGAGGTTGATGGATCGAAACCATCCTCTGCTACGCGTGCGCTTGTTTCTTTTTCCCTCTGGGCCTTCAAGCGAGCCGGTGACCAGCAGAGCACCAAGAGCCTAGGCCATGAGGCAAGAGGTGGCTGAGGCGAAGCGGCCTGCCAGGGAGCTCCCCGGCACCTCTGGCTGCCTGGGCTGAAGGCAAGAGGCAGGCCTAGGCGTGGTGAGGGCCTCCTGTCCTGGAATGAGGTTGCAGTGCTTCCTGGTCCCCTTTTCCCACCACCCCGGCAGGCGGCTGCTGCGGGAGAACACGAGGGAGGCTCTGGGGGCGCTAGGCAGCGCTGTGTGTGTGGCTGCCAGGAGAAAGAGCCGAGGCTCCCGACTCGACCTGCCATTGACTCGCGTGGCTCTGCGCGCCGTCAGCCAGGGCGGGCCAGGCTGCGGACGTGACTCAGGCTTGGGCCGCATGGCCGCGCTTTCCTGACGAGGCATGAGGCAGGCCAAGAGCTTTGCACAGTGTACAGGGAAGTGGGAGGGAGGCGTCTTTGAGCCGGCGTGTCTCCTCCGCTTCTCCCTTGCCGCTTGGGCGGAGGCGGGAAGGGAGCGAAATGTTCCCGGCTGAAAGTTTTTGTGCTCGGCCTTGAGGATTAAGCCGGAGCCTCCGGCACGGCTGCTGGCAGATGGGTTTCTGAATGGCATCCAGCACGCTCTTTGGACCACCAGCTGAAAGCACTGAGGCCAAGAGGCAGCAAAATGGGACCTTTGAGGCTCCCCCACAGGCCTTGGGGAAGCAAGGAAGCAGCACAGGCTTAGCGTCGACCCTGGGTGGGCTCAAACCACCATCCTTTCGGTTAACAGCCGAACACGCTGACCCATTGCGAAACAGAGACACGGAGGGACCAGGGTGTATTGAGCACAAAAGCCGGGAATCAGCTCAGGGTACGGTATAGCACATGTATGCAGTGGTTAGACAAGCAACAGCAAGAAACTGGACTGCTATGGAGGGAAAGTTCTGTGGGAAGGAACCGAAAAGAGCAACGGGGCTGTGGTACAGCGCTCGCATACACTTTCTTTGGCCTGTTTTGCTGGAAGAGTTAGCAGAGCAAGATTGTTAGTCACAGGACAGTGGGTGGGTTTATGCAAATTCTGGACTCTAGGACAGGGGGGGGCCAGATGCACCACCTCTGCAACTGACGTTTGCTACCTCACTCCATAACAACACACCTTCTACCTCTCAGGACCAAAATACACCGTGAAAAAAACCTAACGGCATAAGCTTAGGGTAAGCAACTAAACAACAATTTTAAGAAATTCGAAACCACCTCTGTCTTTCCACACCAGGAACAGCAGAAAGGACATCAGCACCATCTGCAAAGCACCAACAAACATCAATTCTTACCTCCCACCATGAGTGGCCGTTAGGAACCCATACCCCTTAATGGTGAGTACTTTTCAGGAGAGGGTGATGCTCTCAGGCCTCAAATGCCAGGATCTGAGCTACTCTGTCCTTGATCCAAAATCAACAGGAAAATACACTGGATTACTCCTGACCCAATAACAAAGAGACTGGGGATATCACAGCAGCTGAAATTACCGTTTGGACAAGCACTCCCATCATGCAATCCGGGGTGGGTGTAACCATGCAAATGACATCAGCCCCAAAAGGCCTTGACACGGGCTGGGAGAGTAGTCACCCTGACTTTTGGGAGCGTAGGCGGTTGCCCCGGCAGCGCCTCTGCCGCGTGTTCTACATACTCTGCTTTCTTTTCAGTTCGTATAAATATTTCGCCTTTTACTAAAGATTTCCGTGGAGAGGAATGTTTATGAGTTTGTACCCAATTTTTTAAGGCTTTGCTTTGGCAAGGCTGTTGCCCCTGAGCTGGTGTCGCTGGCTGAAGCTTTTCTATAGTATGAAAAAAGTATAGTATGGGGCACCTGGCATTGGCCGCTGTCAGCAGACAGGATACTGGGCTAGGTCTTTAACTTGGACGGGTAGCTGGGAAGACGGTAAATCAGACAGAACCCGTTGGACAAACCTCTTCATTTCCTTGTTATTGCCTGACTCCTTTCATTCTTTTCCTTTTCCTTATTTCCCAGCAGACCGACTAGCCACCAGATTTGGGTGCTAGCAGAGGGACCCGACGAGCTCCTTCTTTTCGGCAGCGTTGAACATGCCAGGGCACAGTCAGATTCTGGATGCTCATCTGAATGTAACGCCTAGCGCTCACCTTTATTTCTGTTTCTTAGCTCTTTTGGGCCATCGATCTTTGGTCTGACCCGTAGGATCCCTGCATTAGGAGAGATGGCTAATTAATGAGCCCATAAACCTTGGAAATCAAATGAAACCTGAAGTCCGTAGAAGACCTTGAAAGGCCCTTGGGGGGTGCAGTGCGAGCTGAGGAAGAGTTCCCTGCACAGCTTACCTCTCCATTCTCGTTTTCCTGTCCTGAGCGCAAAAGCCAGGAAGCAGCTCCGGGTAGGGAGGGGATACCATATGTGTGCAGTGGTTAGACAGGAAACAGCGAGGAACTGGACTCGTATGGAGTGAAACTGTAAGCATCTTCTGTATGCCTGATGACTGCAGGTTTGAGAGAGTTATGTGGGAAGTGGAGGCCTTCGGTGGGCTTTCAGAGGAAATGTAATGGAAAGGCAGCCGAAAGTGGAATCCCAGGTTTTTAAACAATCCTCCCCTAACACACCAAACAGCTCAGGTCTAGTTACTCATTGAAAATTAGAATAAAGTTACAGCAAGATTTCATCATAAATGAAGTCAAAGCCTAAAGATTTCAGAACGCAACTGCTATAAGGAGCCACGAGGGAAGCAATACAAAGTCAATCTTGCCTCAGAGAAAGGCAGTTAAACAATTTCTCTTTTTTAAAGCAGCATAATCTCCCCAAACGGAAGGGCACTGTTCCCAGAGAAGGGTCCTGGAGAGGGTTTTCCTCGTTGGTGCCGGCCATCCACCTCCCAGAAAGGCGGGAGCTAGGTCGACGGAAGTATTCTTCTGACCAAGGCGCGGACTGATGTAGCCGCTCCGATTTACGTTCCCCGTGCAGACCAGGCCCGAGGGTCGGTGCGTGCTGAACAGTTAAGTCAAAACAGCTCCGTCCGTCAGAGGTGTGCAAAAGGGAAAACCCGCTCCTGGGCGACGCGGCCACGCCGCCCTAACCCCCAGCGTAGCTAAGGGCATTCGGGGAGGCGGTGGGTGGGCCTCAAGCGACGGAAAGCCCTCCTCCAGCACGGGGTTGTGACAGCCTAGTCTCCGTAGCACAGAGAAAGGAACAGACAGCGAAAGCCAAAGCGGCCCCAGGGCAGGGGCCGAGGCTGCCTGTTGGACGAGAAGACCAGGTGGGACAGGCGTTTTGGACAGGCCATCCTCCCGTCAAAGGAGGAAGAGCCCGAGAAGAAGGGCCGGGCAAGAAGCTACAAGCAGGGAAAGAAGCAGAGCAGGCAGGCAGCTCCCCTTAGAGCCAAGGAAGGCACCCGTCTAAGCCCCCCAAAAGCAGACTAGAGAGCAGATCAGCTGCAAAAGACCAGGAAAAGCCAAGAACACAGAGAGAGCCTTATAAGACCCAAGTAAAGTTTCAGAGCTGAGCTTTGCTTACAAGGAGGAATGTGTGACAAAGATACCTAGAAGTACAGGGCCTGTGGAAAAGAGAACTCCCAAAGGCCCTGAATAAGAACTGCTTTCCTGAGAATCTGCTTTGCAGTGCACTAAGCCTAAACAGCCCACTGTCGGTTTTCTGTTGTTCAAACCAATCACCAGGGGAGAGCGTGAACACAGTCCCCCACTATCACAAATTATGCAGTCCAGTTTCCCGCATTTGGGGAAATCGCAGGGATCAGCACACCCGCAGTGCAATGGATGAGCCTCATCCTAGGAAAACCACCTTCACGATCATGGTATCTCCCCTGCCAGGTAAGTATGAGTTCCTGCTGCCCGGCAGCCGCCCGCCCTCGCTCGCCCCGCACTTATAACACACGGGGCGGACCGCCGCGCCCCCACCGCCGGCCTCGCCCACACCAGCCCCCACTGCCGACAGCTGCCCCGACGCGGCCCCCGGAGACCGTCCCTTCCCCACGCCGAGCTCCCGGTGCCAAAGTCGGGCCCTGCCTGGCAGCCTGCGTCCGCTCCCACAATGCTCTGCTCGCACACAGATCTGCATACCTGCTCACGCGGCTCCGCCCCTCCGCTCGGGCTCCTCCCCCTGCCCGCCCGGGCCGCCGCTCTTGCGTGCTCAGCTCTTTGAGCTCAGATGGGGTGTAGTGCTCAGATCGAGTGCGACAGACCTTAACTTTGCCATGTGACGGTCATTCTATCCCCATTACCTGGTTTGCTTATTTATACCTATGACTGTCTTTAACTGTTGTATGCGTGATGTACCCTCACTGCTTGCTGACTGTAGCTTGAACTCACCCACAGTATACCCCACATTGGGGACATTGCACACTGTATAAGTTATGTGCTGTCCAATACCAAAGTACTAGCATTCCCCTATACTCTGTATGTCACCCCTGATGACCAGTAACTGATGTTACAAACTCTCTTAAACATTTTCTAATAAACATTTAAAACTAAAATCGCCCTATACTCTGTATGTCACCCCCGATGACCAATATCTGACGTTTCAACTCTCTGTATCGTTCATTTTCAAATATTTTCTAATAAACTTTTAAATCTTGGCCTATCCAAGGCCGTGATCAAGTGTCTTGATGTTTTTGGTCTTTTGGCCTCGCGATGAAAACCTTGTCTGTGTCTTGGGAACCTTGAGGTAAAAAATTGTCTACGTTGTAGCGGGTCCCGTCCCGGGAAGCCAGGCCATCAGAGAGACGACGTGGCCCACCTGCTGCTGGGGAAAGAGTGCAGCTTGCATTTTGCTTCTCTCTCGCTCTCTCTCGCTCTCTCCCCACCGGAAGTTGGTCCAATACAAGAATGACCTCCCCTGCCTTGTCTCACGTCAGTTTCTCCTCGGGGCAGAAGGTCGGGCGTTGTCAGCCACTCTCCAGAAACTGGACGGCCACTCGATCCCTTTTGTTACCTGCCAAGTGAGGCTGAGTGCACTGGCAGGCAGCGCCGTTTGAAGAAGTGGAAGATTGGACAAATGACCAGGGAGGAGTATAAAAATATTGCTCAGGCACGCAGGAGTGAAATCAGGAAGGGCAACTCACGCTTGGAGTTGCAGCTAGCAAGAGATGTGAAGAGTAACAACAAGAAGGGTTTCTTCAGGGATGTTAGCAACAAGAAGAAAGTCAAGGAAAGTGTGGGCCCCTTACAGAATGAGGGAGGCGACCTAGTGAGAGAGGATGTGGAAAAAGCTAATGTACTCAATGCTTCCCCACCCTCCCCCTTCGTGATTTTGTCTTCACGAACAAAATCAGCTCCCAGACTGCTGCTCTGGGCAGCACAGCATGGAGAGGAGGTGACCAGCCCTCTGTGGAGAAAGAAGTGCTTCGGGACTATTTAGAAAAGCTGGATGAGCACAAATCCATGGGGCCGGATGCGCTGCATCCGAGGGTGCTAAAGGAGTTGGCGGGTGTGATTGCAGAGCCACTGGTCATTATCTTTGAAAATTCATGGCCATTGGGGGAGGTCCCAAATGACTGGGAAAAGGCTAATGTAGTGCCCATCTTTCAAAGAGGGAAGAAAGAAGGAGGATCCGGGGAACTACAGGCCAGTCAGCCTCACCTCAGTCCCTGGAAAAATCATGGAGCAGGTCCTCAAGGAATCAATTCTGAAGCACTTAGAGTTACATAGACTTACATAGAGTTACATAGACTTCTCCCCACCCGGCCTATGTTCTATGTATCTTGGTTCATAAGATAACTGTCATTGTCAACAGGCAACTGCTGCACAGGGAACTTAGGGGAGTGGGGAGCTGATAGGGGGCTGCCGGTCCATCTTGGTTCCAAGCCCCCACCAGCTAGTTGCAACGGGCTGCTCTTCCTGCAAGCAGGAAACAAAGCAGGCGGCAGCCAAACAACATTAGAAGGGAGCATTACACAACTTTAAATAAGCATTTTCCCTAATTGATCAGCAACATAACGAAACGTTAACCAGGCCGACTTTAAGTGAGGAGTTACTGTAGGAGGGTTTAGGTCAGCTCAGCTACGTCTCTCAGGGGTGTGGATTTTTAATTTACCTCAAACAGAAAAAAAGAGTAACAGAAAAGAGAAGAAATAAGATGGGAAGGAAAACACCCAGTGGGGCATGGGAGATGTTGACAGATGCAAATCCCTCATGTAAACCCCTCCCCCACATGCCCTTCATTGTCTCCTCCAACCATTGCAGGGTTCCCCAGTCTTTCTCCATGGCAGGGGTTCTGTGTGTTTGATTCCACCCATAGCAAGGTCCTCCATTCTCCCCAATGGCAGGGGCTCTGTGTGAGCCGCTTTTCTCCCCACTCCACCCTCTACTCACTATACGGCCAGGAGACAGCAGCTCTCAGATCCTGTGTGGATCGTCTGATGTGCTTGGGGCCAAGAGAAAACTGTACCCCCTGCCAGAGCAGTACGAGTAAAAATAGGGGTTCCTGAAAAATAGGAAGGGAAGAAAAGAGAAGCGGAGAAGAAAATGGAAAAGGAAGAGAATGTGCAGACACAGGACCCTACCTAAATTCTGACATAGATTACAAGAGAAAAAGATATAGCAGCATAAAGGAACTTTAAAACTTTTTCAGTAAGTACTGAACTAAAAACCTTTAAAACACCATTTTCACACTAGATTTACTTCTCTTCCAAATCTTATCAAAACAGATTAAGTTTTGCCATTAAACAGACTAACAATAATTGGAGATATACCAATTGCCTAGAACTGGAAGGGACTTTGCAAGGTCATTGAGTCCAGCCCCCTGCCTTCACTAGCAGGGCCAATTTTTGCCCCAGATCCCTAGGTGGTCCCCTCAAGGATTGAACTCACAACCTCTGGGTTTAACAGGCCAATGCTGAAGCCACTGAGCTATTCCTCCCCCTAAACTAGAATATCAGCAAATACTATAAACAGATTAAGGTAACAGAAAAATCTAAAACCATATTCTTAAATTTGCTTTGCAAGGCCTAACCACTCAGTCCGTGTTTTCCCTCTCCTTGTTCCCCAAACAAGGAGACAGGAACAGTCATCAATAGCAAACAACAACTGAATTAAAACAACACTGTTCCCTTGCTTCACGCTCAGAAAAAACACTGTAACTTTTCATGGATACCAACACAGATACTTTCAATCGCACTTGTTTTATTACAAATTTTAGAAATGATTCTAGAAAAAACAATTTCAATAATAAGCCCCTCGGCTACACACCCAGGCTAATGCGCAGACGTTTAATCCCCACGGTGAGTGTTTTCATACAGCGGGTTTCACCCCCCGCGAACTAAAGGACACAAATCTAAAGCCAGGTCCCCATGTCATGAAGCACAATCGAGGCAGCTTTAGCCCACTGGCCATTAGAAGATGTTTATGTCGCTATTTACAGAAACACGCCTCCTGATTAGCATGCGGAGCTCCTACCCACCAATCAAACCTTCTTGCTGTTACTCCCTGAACCTGCCCCGCCTCTCACAGGCTCTGCTTTGCCACGTGCCGGCGCCGCGCCCGTTTCCCCGCAGGCGGAGCCCGGCCCGGCGCAGCTCTGCCCGCCCGGGGCTGCAGCTAGTTCGCTCCGGTTCCTCGGCACTAAAGACTTCGCGTGTCACGTGATGGGGAGCAGGCGCCGCCTCTGGCTGCTTCGAGACTGGAGCATCCTGGGGAAAAACCAGATGGGTCATTAGTGCCCAGCAGCAGCCCCCGCCCCCGTCACCTCCTCGCCCTCCCCCAGCGCCTCCCGCCCGCTGACAGGGAGGGAGAGGATTGAATGCGGGAGTGGGGCCTTGGGGAAAGGGAAGTGGTGGGCTGGGGTTGGGGCCTGGGAGGAGCCCGAGGGGGGGGCAGCCCCCCCAGCATAGTGGAAACTCGGTGCCCCTACATCATACTAGTGCAACCGCAACCATTTACATGCTGCAAAGCGGAGGCCGCTCAGAGGGATTTGGTTCAATTGCTGCTCTCAGCACAATTCCTCAGTGCCCTGCACGGTGTATCCAGGAGACAGCAAGTCTCTAGTTTTGCAAGTATATCGCCACGATTCCCCCCCTTGAAACAGCAGCACCCATAATTCATAGTGATCTAAATAGCAATAACTGTTAGTGAGTCTAGCCAAACAGTCTTGAATGAAAGCTAGAGAGAGCTGCCATTGGAGTTAGGTACTGGACACGTTCGTCTCCCTGGAGAGTGTTCGGTAACCATCTGTAAAGGTGTAACAGGCATTTAACTACAGTCTCTTTCTCCTGAAAAGCGGGAAAAGGCAAAGGCTTAAAGCTGCCTGTAGGAGAATTTTCAAAGCCATACAAGTGATCTGGACACTCAATTCCCACTGATTTCTAAACTGGCTTTCACAATCCGCCACCACAAACAAATAAAAAAAGGCTGGTGAACAAACCCTTCACAACAACCCATAGAAAAACTAAGTATTCTATAGATTTAGAAACAAAACCAGCTGTTATAAACTTCCCAAAGCATAATTTAAAAAGTCATATTTTAAAGCTTTTTCATTCATTCATTTAATACACCCCCCCCCCCAGTCTATGCTGTCTCCCTCCTGCTTCTCCAGCAGGAAGAAGCAGCGGGCATCAGCGCTAGACAGCAGCTGTATTCGAGCAATCCCGCCTATTCGGTGCCTGATTGGAAGAAAACCTTGTAAAAATCGTCCTCTAACAATCCCTTTCGAAAGCAGGTCTCTAGCTAAGCGCCGGCCATTTCTCCTGCACAGACACCCTCCCTACTGCCAGTCCCCGGCTACCCTGATTAACGTCGTAATGACTCGTTTTTTAAAACAAGTGGTCACGAAAGAAAATGGATCGTACCTTTTGCAAACAGCCTTTTTGTCAACAGATGGCCACGTTCTTCACAGAAGTGGGGGGAGCACACTTTGTAGTTTGTACAGGTCGAGTTTATTGCCCGCCCCAGAGGCTCCCTATGTGCTCCCTATGTGCCCTCTCCCATCCCACTCTTTTTAGGGACTCCCTGAAATTCCCCCAATCTTCCCCCAATCTCAGACCTTACCAGAGAATCTCTGCACCCTTATTCTCCCCATACCAAGTTCCCCACACTTCTTCCCACACCAAAGACTTTGTTCACACCCCCATTCCCACTTCCCCATGGCAGGGACTCTGTGTTCCCTCTATTCCCCCATGCCGGGGTCTTTGTGTACCCTCCCTTCCCCCCATGCCAGGTTCTTCCAATCTCCATAGGACTAGGGGTCCTGTGTACCTCCACTTATCCCCTCGCTTCATTTCAGGGCCCCCATTCTCTCCACCACTGTAGAGACTGTGTGCACCCCTATTTGCCTCTTCTCCCCCATTCCTCCCTCCTTCCCAAACCAAGCTCTCCCAGTCCCCTTACCTGCCAGGGGTTCTGTGGGTCCCATTTTCTCCTCCCCCACTTCCACCCTACAGCCTGTACTAAGGGCTCAGAGAGGCTCCCAGAAAGTTGAATACCAACGAACTGGCAGAGCATTAGGGGTAGAAATAGGGGCTACTCGAAATGGGCGAGAGGGTGGAGAAAAGAAGAAAAAGTGGAAAGTGAAGAGAACTTGCAGAATTAATATCCATGAGCCTATTACTTTAAACTAGAACGAGGGCGGGCAAAAGAATTAATATCCATGAGCCTATTACTTTAAACTAGAACGAGGGCAGACAAAAGAGAAGGACACTGCCTAAAAAGGTGGACTTAGAAGTTCAAGCAATTAGAAGTTCAATTAAGCAACTGTTTAAATAAAAACTGTTGTATTTTACACTGCATTTTCTTCTTCATGCTATTAGAAAACTCGCTGAAAAACACCCACATCCTCCCACAATACAGAAGTAATAATATTAGTTACAATCACTACATCCCTTCTCTATATATACACATCAGAAACAAAATTTAAACACCAACTTCAAAAAAATGTTTTAATGTAGTTTATACAGACTAACCACTCAGTCTGTGTTCTTTCCCTTCTACAACCACCAGAGGGAAGAAAGAAAAATCATCCATAACAGACAACAACTGCATCAAAGCAATACTGCTTACTCGCTTCACACTCAGGAAAGATCACTTTAACTCATCCTCCTACTTAGGGAGACCAATCACTTTGTGTTAAAACAGCCTCCCACGGCTATAGTCTAACAGGGCCGCCCAGAGGGGGGGCAAAGGGGGCAATTTGCCCCGGGCCCCGGGCTCCGCAGGGGCCCCCAAGAGAACAGCGGAGGCTCCCGCCTCCGCCCCTCTCCTGGAGCCTCAGCGCATCAAGCGCCGTGTCTCCGCCGGGCCCCTGAGCCCCGCCCCGCTCAGAGCCGCGTGGTGAGAGGCGGGGCTGGGAGCTCCGGGCTGAGCTCTGCTCCCTCAGCTCGGCGTGGAGCTCCCAGCCCCGCCCCCTCACCACGCGGCTCTGAGCGGGACGGAGCTCAGGCCCCGCCAGAGTCACGCTGCGGCTGTCGGGCGAGGCGCTGAGACTCCGGGTGAGGAGGGAGCCGGGGGTAAGAGGCTGGGGCTGGGGCTGGGGCCGGGGTGGGGGAGAAGCGGGACCCGCCGCCGAAGCGCAGCCCGGTCTTCGGCGGCGGGGGGCCCTTCCATTCCGGGACCCGCCGCCGAAGTGCCCCGAAGACCCGCAGCGGGGACCCCCCCGCTGCACTTTGGCGGCGGGTCCCGCTTCGGCGGTAATTCGGCGGCGGGGGGCTCCCGCCGCGGGTCTTCGGGGCACTTCGGCGGCGGGTCCCGGAACAGAAGGGCCTCCCGCCACCGAAGACCCCGGGCCCCCGGAATCCTCTGGGCGGCCCTGTAGTCTAACGTCTAAAGCGCCCATATTTAGTGGTTACAATGTGTAATTTAATACATCAAATCTCCCTATGATGAGAGAGACAGCGAGACTGACAAACAGCACACTGTATGCATGTCTCATTGTGGCACCTAACATATGAAGGGAAGGCTTAAAAGCCACAGAGCAACTGAGGGCAAGACCATGCCTATGTGTGGCCTTCAGACAGGCACAAAAACACCCAGCCAGGCTGCTCCCTGCCGTGCCAAACACCCACTGAAGGTCACCAGCATGCAGGGCAGCTGCTGATGCTCTGTGGCCAACATCACAAGATGGTAGGAAAGCAGGGCCAGCCCCCATGGTGGGGCCTCTGACTGGTCCCACTCTAGGTGCTCACTTTGGCAGTGGGGCAGGAGATTTTACCCCAAGAGGCTTTTCCCCAGCTGGCAAGAAGCAGAGAAACACCCAGGCTCCATGTAGCAACCCCCCTCACGCACAGGGACAGAGGGAAACTGCTCCACATGCTAGCCTGGGCAGCAGCCCATTTTCTTCGGCAAGTCAGGAATGGCAAAGGCAAGACTGGAAGCGCCTGGGGCTCATGCCCCAGCCTTTGTGACGCCCACCCCCAACTCCTTCCCTGGGCTCTAGCTGAAGACAGAGCATTGGCCTGAGCAGCCAAGAAGAGGTTCAGGCCCTGAAAGGAGCAGGACTTTCAGCTCAAAGGTAAAGCTGCACAAGTACAACCACAAAGGGATTTGAACCCTCAATCGCCTGATCCGAAGTCAGACGCCTTATCCATTAGGCCACGTGGTCACACAGAAAAAAGCCCTCCAGGCACTTCTTTGGAAAAGGCAGACACTGATGCATGCGACAAAGTGGGGATTCACCCACGAAAGCTCATGCTCCAATACGTCTATTAGTCTATAAGATGCCACACGACTCTGCTGCTTTTGCAGACACTGTGTTTCTCAGGTCAGCTACTGAGGGGGGCCGAGACTCTCTGGGCACAAGAAGTCGAGTTCCCAGTGAGACATGAGACTTAATTCTCTGGAGCCAGGTGCAGGATTTTGGCAGGGATGCTCAGGCATGGGGGATTGGGGTGCAGCGGATGGACCGGCTGTCTAGGTGCGGAGATTTAGTCTCACTGAGGAGGAGGAGGAATTCTGCTGACAGGCAGTGGCCAGGGCCGGTGCAACCACTAGGCGAACTAGTCGGCCGCCCAGGGTGCCAAGTGGTTGGCGGCACCAAAAAGCACACTCAGGGGGGGCAGTGGAGTGGAGGTGAGCTGGGGCAGGGGGCTGGGGGAGGTGCAGGGGGAGGGGCTGCCCGCAGCAAGTAACAGGGGGCGGGGGTGTGTGTGCAGGTGAACCGCTCCCTGTCCCAGCTCACCTCTGCTCCGTCTTCTCCCCTGAGCACACCGCCCCTTCTCTGATTCTCCTCCCCTCAGGCTTGCTGCACTAAACAGCTGATTGGCACCGCAAGCCTGGGAGGCAGGAGAAGTGGAGCGGCGCCGGCGTGCTCAGGGGAGAAGGCGGAGCAGAGGTGAGCTGGGGTGGGGAGCTGCTGCAGGGGGGGCTGCCCGGCTCATCCCCATGGCCCCTACCCCAGCCCCCCCCCCCGCACACCCCTGCATGGTAAGTGGAGTGACCCAGCCCCAGCCTGGTCCACTCTCCTGGCTCCCAGCCACGCCACCGGCAAGTGCTGTGGGGCGGTTCCCCCCTCCCAGCTTGGGAGCCAGGGGAGCAGAGCAGGCTGGGGCCCCAGGCCTCCATGGGGGGAAGCAGAAGGGGGCTGGCCCCAGGCCACCGTGGGACATGGGGGGGCTGGCTAATTCCTGCAGGAAGTGGAGTGACCCGGCCCCAGCCTGCTCTGCTCCCCTGGCTCCCAGGCTTGTGTTGGTGTTGGCTGGATTTGTGCAGGTGTTTGTGTATATTAGCAATTGTGTGTGTGTGGCTGGATTCATGCATGTGTTTGTGTATATTAGCAATTGTGTGTATGTGCATGCTCTGCTGCCTTCTGCCACCACGACTACCATTTCTCCGTATGTCACAGCCCCCATACCGTCGACCCCGATGGTGATTTCCCCATCTTACAAGGGCTGGCTGGCCTAACTCTTCTCCCCTCTGCGGAGTGTGGCAGGGGCTGCAGCTCACCCCCTGTGGAGCAGGAGTGCCAAGGTGTGGGGCTCCAATGCACCTGGAGAGCAGCTCAGGTGAGGCAGGGCAGGGCGTGTGGTGTCCGTTCTGCATTGCCTGGTGCTGGGCCACTGCACAATCCCCAGCCACGCCACACAGCACACCCCGAGAGGGAGTGGGGGGCCAAGCAGATGATCCAGCACGAGGGGATCATTCTCATTGGTAGCTGTCCAGTGGCAGTGAGTTCCACAGGCCTTGGCACATGCTGTGTGGGGCAGGAGGTCCTTGTATTTGGAGCAGTGGGAGTGAACTATGTGCAGTTGTGTCGCTGAGCACGATTGTGAATATTATGGTGTGGGGGAGTGATTATGAGTGCGGCTGGGGGTGTGATTGTTTCTCTCTGTGGGGGTTGGGCTAGCATGTCCCTCTGGGTGTGTTGTGTGTGAGTGTTCTTGGGATTGTGTGAGTCCCTTTGTGTGTGTGTGTGTCACTTGCTGCAGAATACAAAATCCTGCAAAGCCATTTCCTACTGGTTAGCCAGCAACACACTGATACAAACAGTGTCACAGATGCACACACACACACCCACACCCACACACACAGAGCAGGGCTCAGCCCCACCAGCAGGGGGCAGCAGGGACACACACGTCTCTCCTGGGCCAGCTTGGACAATTTCCCATCACGACCCGGCACAGTGCTGGTGCCCCCACACGGGGGTGGGCAGTGACCGGGCAGGGGGGGCAGATGTGCTGGATTCAGAAGGAAGCATTTTGGGAAAATCAGTCAAGGCCCTTAGCAGAGCTGGGACACAGACCCAGTGACCCCTGCACCACCCTGGGAGGGGAGTGGGGTCGAGTGGTCAGATAAGGGAGGGGCTGGGCACCAGGACCCCTGGGTTCTATCCCTGGCTCTGGGGGTGGAGGGGGTCTAGAGCAGGGGGACTGGGATCCAGGACTCCTGGGTTCCATAGGGGAAAACTGTTTTTTCCCTGCACTTCCCTCCCTAGTGATCCCAGCCCAGCCCCCTAGAGGAGACTGAGCACAAGTGGGGGGAGTTGTTCTCCCACTTTGGACTTATGATTCGAACCCCTCCCCCAAGGACTGTGACATTATGAAATCTGCCCCCATCCTCCCAACACAGAGAAAACTGGTTCCTGCTCATCTGCATAACCCCGCCCATGGACACGCCACACCTTCTGTCCTGCTGGTTTCAAGTGAGTGAGTTGCCCTCGGGGAGTGAGCAGGTCACAGAACGTCACAGCCCCAGCCAGGGCCGGCTCCAGGCACCAGGTCAGCAAGCAGGAGCTTGGGGCAGCCCAGGGGAAGGGGCGGCACGTCGGGCTCTTTGGAAGCAATTCGGCAGCGGGCCCCTCGGTCCCTCTTGGAGGAAAGGACCTGCCACTGAATTGCTGCCGAAGAAGAAAGCGGAGCAGTGGAGCTTCCGCTGATTGTGATCATGGGTTTTTTTTTCCTGCCACTTGGGTGGCAAAAACCCTGGAGCCGGCCCTGGCCCCAGCACACGTCATAGCACTTCACAGCCTGGGGCAGGGAGATATTGAGGGAGGGGATGAGGGGATGTGGGCAGAGACCCAGCCCCATAGACCCCTAGAGGCAGCGGGATATGGTTTCCATCACACCCAGGGGTCACAGTTGGTTCAGTGGCACAGCACCCCCCACTATACAGATTGTTCTGGCACCACTGGCCTAGGGTCACCATCTAGTGCCCTTTGCCGCCCCGCTCAGGGCCTGCCTGGCTCTCCTAGAGCAGGGCGAGCGCCCAGCTCTCCTGGGGCAGGGCTGACGAGAGCTCTGGACAGATACTAACAGCGCCGGGGAGCCTGGGCGGATATTAGTTGGACAGAGGAGCCTGGGGCAGTTTTATCAGAGAGCAGAAATGAATCCCGAACACAGCACTGGAGCTGCAGTGCTCAGCGCGTGGGCCTGGGTCTCCTGCACAGTCTCCCTGCACCCCCTCGTGGCATAACAAGTTCCCTGCAGAGAAGCAGAGGTGTGGGAACGAGGGCTGCGGCGGGTGCTACAGCACCCCCATATCTCACTGTGAAAAGCTCCAGATGCTGTGGGAACAAAGCCAGCATTATTGTGTGATTCCAGAGAACCCCGGAGCTGTGCTGCCCCTGTGCAGTGTGAGTGGGAATTGAACGTTTTCACAATGCTTGTGAACACCAGGGCCCGTGCAACCATTTGGGCAAACTAGGCGGCCGCCTAGTGGTTGGTGGTGCCTAATAGCCCCCTCAGGCGAGGAGGTGGAGCAGAGATGAGCTGAGGGGTGCGTGGGGAGGGCTGTCCCCAGTAACGGGGGATTGGGGGCACACAGGGGAACCGCTGCCCACCCCAGCTCACCTCCACTCTGCCTCCTCCGCTGAGCACACAGCCCAGCTCTAATTCTCCTTCAGTCGGCGTCACAAGCCTGGGCGGGGAGGAGAATTAGAGCGATGCCGGGGTGCTCAGTGGAGGGGGTGGAGCCGAGGTGAGCTGGGGCCGGCTCCCCAGGCAGGCTTATCTTCCGCAGGCAGAGGCGGCAGGTTATATCTGTGTGCGGTGCCCAGGCTCCAGGAATATTCAGGGCTGGGGGCCCTGCTCCAGCAATATTTGGAGCTGGGTCTCTCTGCCAACCCTGAGCCTCCCCAATGCCCCAAACCCTCATCCCCAGCCAGAGCCCTCATCCCCCTGCACCCTAATCCTCAGCCCAGCCCTGAGCCCCCCCGCACAGCATGAACCCCTCATCCCCCCGCACCCTAATCCTCAGCCCAGCCCTGAGCCCCCCCGCACAGCATGAACCCCTCATCCCCCCGCACCCTAATCCTCAGCCCCAGCCCTGAGCCCCCCCGCACAGCATGAACCCCTTGTGGAAGCCAATTAATAATTAACAAGGATTTGAAGAGATCTTAATGAATGTTAGCTAGTTAGCATGAGTTAGACTAGCTGTGACCCTAATGACGTGAGATTTGTAGAAGCAAGATAATGTAAGACAGAGTGAACTGTGTGAAAGTTATTACGACCTTGCAATATGCAGTCTTGCTTTTTTTTAGTAGTGAGACAAATAAGATAGCAGAAAAGCTTATGTATAAACAAAATGTATTTGTTGCTTTTTACCGTCTGTATTATTGCTAGAAATTGTCTGTAACAAAGGTATAAAGGCTTGATGTAATTGTTTACCAGTTGAGAGACCTGTCCGGGACTGGGGTGACCCTGTGTCCTATGGCACTCTCTCCCTCCATTGTAATTACTAGAGAAAGAATAAAGTATTTGATTTTGCTGCACCCAAACAAAAAGCGAGAACTGAGTTTTTCTTCGACAATTTGGGGGCTCGTCCGGGATGGCAACGCCCACGGACCCACAGACGGCTACTACAGATCATTCCCCTTCGAACCCCATGGCGCCACATGAGAGGTATGAGACCTTTTGAAATCTCTATTGGGGTATCGGAGGAGGATTTTCCGTGAGGACGTCTGTCTCTGTTGGGCTCACGCCATCTGAACTTATTGAATGTGCAGCAGGATCAGATGCAAAGTGGTATTGGGGAGAGGCCCCAATAAGATTAGTTTATAGCAGTACTGGGAACTGCTGAGTTGGCCAAGGTAAATGCATAGGTAAATGCATTAGAATGCACCGGTGCTGAGGGGTTTTTACTGCCTCAAGAGGGGTTGTCATACCGCCTCATGGTATTGGTCCGGACCAGGTAAAGATGCATCGTGGTTAAAAAAAAAAAAAAATTAAAAAGATAAAAAGGTTAAAAAAGGGTTTTAAAAAAAAAGAGGCCTTGGTGTGTGTGTGTGTGTGTACACCAGTGTGAGTGATCGTTATCGGAAGACGCCCAGAGTACCCTGTGAAGCGGAAGCTAATGATCAGGACTGCTCTAACGCAAGCCTGGTAACTAGTGGATCTTTAGGAGACCCGACCCACGGTGGGCTGACTCAGCCTGGCATAGTCCGGCGAGGAAGCTGCCTGGGTCTAGGAGTGTGTGAACCCATCTTCCCTCCCCTTTCCCTTCTGTGTGGGCTACTGACAATCTGATCATCTCACTGGATGCAATTAGAGTAAGCGGCGCCGTCTCCCAGAGACTAGCCGACGCTCTTTGCTGAAGGGAGGTGTAGGAGAGTCGTAGTCTTCCTTGTGAGTCTCTCCTGTGTGAGTGCTCTGTAGGGAAAGATCCTTAGTTTATGTGCTGCTAGCGTGGACAGGGCACCGTCTCTGTGTGTGTAAGTGGAAAATGGGTAAGGGACAGTCTAACATTCCACCTCACCCCCTAAGGGTACCCCAGCATATTACATGTACGTACATTATGGTCCTAAAACCTGCAGGTATTTAGAGAATTGGAATCTTCACACGCATGAAAATCCATCTAAACAATGCCCATTAGAAGGTACCTTCAATCTAGATAAGATCATATATCTCAGAGGAGCCTTTAATCACCAAAGAAAAGCCTCTGACACAGTGTGAGCAATTTGTCTAGGAACGGGTTAATTTGAAATTCAGCTTAGCCCAGAGATAAAGGAGAAGTTGTTTTGTGTTCAAGGTCAAGAATCAGTGCGGTCTATGCTAAGTGCAAAGAAAAACTGCTTTCAGCCTCAGCTGATGTGGAAAATAGAGACAGAGGCAAACCAAAGGCAGTACAAGTTACAGAACTGGAATTATATTTGCAAAGCTTAGCTTTCCAGTGAGACATGTGTGAGTATTAAAGTGGCTTAAGGCTTGGGGCATTCATATTTTTCCTGAGTGAGGTGGGAGCATTCCCAACACTCTCCATTGTTATTTTATTATTTTTAATGAAGCTTTAAAATTTGGTTATATGGTGTGTTTTCTTCCCTCAACCTCCTGCAGTGTCAGTCTGTCTGATCACCTGACATGAGGGACATGAGGGATAAATTAGTAACAGGAATCCTCAGCCCCAGCCCTGAGCCCCCCACACAGCATGAACCCCTCATTCCCCCGCACCCTAATCCTCAGCCCCAGCCCTGAGCACCCCCACACAGCATGAACCCCTCATCCCCCCGCACCCTAATCCTCAGCCCCAGCCCTGAGCCCCCCCACACAGCATGAACCCCTCATCCCCCGCACCCTAATCCTCTGCCCCAACCCTGAGTCCCCTCCTGCATCATGAATCCCTCATCCTCAGCCCCACAGCCCTCACCCCTGTATTCCCTCCTATCCCCAAACTCCCTCCCCACAAGGTGCACCCCTCCCCCTTCCCACACACCCCTTCCCAACCCCAAACTTCGTCCCAAAGCCTGCACTCTTCACCCCCTCCTGCACACCCACCCCTGCCCCAGCCCAGAGCCTGCACCCAGCACCCAAACTCCATCCCAAAGCCTGCACCCCTCCTGCACCCTAATCCCCAGCCCAGGATCTGCACCCCAGACCTCCCCCTCCCGAGACCCCTCCCAGAGCATTAGGCAGGTGGGAGCAGAGTTTGGGGGGGGCGGAGTTGGGGGGTGGGTTCTGGGCACCACCAAAATTTTTACAAACTTGCCACCCATGTCCGCAGGAGGTCTCCCCAGGCAGGGTAAGCTGCCGTGGCAGGGGGTGGGGTGGGGAGGAAGTCTCCCCAGGCAGGATTAGCTGCCACGGGGGGATGGGGGAGTAGTTGCTGCAGGGGGGCTACCCGGGTGGGGGGCTGAGTTAGCTGCGGGGAGGGGCAGGGGGGAAACGGACGGACGCGGTTAGCTGGGTGGGAGGGTGCAAGGTGGAAGTTTCACCTAGGGCCCAAAACTTCCTTGCACCAGTCCTGGGGCTTTCCGCACCCCTGACAGGAGGATTAGAACACCTGCAGCCAATCAAGGCAGGCTACTCAGGGCACTTGGATTTAAAAAGGAGTCACTTCAGTTTGTGGTGTGCGTGTGAGGAGCTGGGAGACAGAGGCGCAAGGAGCTGAGAGGGAGAGGGAGAGGGAGAGGGTGAGGGTGAGGGTGTGCTGTGCTGCTGGAGGACTAAGGAGTACAAGCGTTATCAGACACCAGGAGGAAGGTCCTGTGGTGAGGATAAAGAAGGTATTGGAGGAGGCCATGGGGAAGTAGCCCAGGGAGTTGTAGCTGTCATGCAGCTGTTACAGGAGGCACTATAGACAGCTGCAATCCACAGGGCCCTGGGGCTGGAACCCGGAGTAGAGGGCAGGCCTGGGTTCCCCCCAAACCTCCCAAATCCTGATCAGACACAGGAGGAGTTGACCCAGACTGTGGGTTCTACCAGAGGGGAAGATCACTGAGGTGAGCAAATCTGCCAATAAGCGCAGGACCCACCAAGGTAGAGGAGGAACTTTGTCGCAGGCTCTAATTGCAGCATTTTTAAACGGTCTGCATGTTGCTTGCAGGCTCCTAACACTTGTGACAGCAGCTCCTTTTAACTTCCATTCAACCATCTGTACTTATGCCGATAGGTCGACTTTAGGTCTTTAACTTTGATTGGTAGCTGAGAAGATGGTATATCGGACAGAAACCCGTTCAACAAACCTGTTCATTTCCTTGTTATTTCTTGACTTCTTTATTCATCACCTTTTCCTTATTTCCCAGCAGATTGTCTAGATCTGGGTGCTAGCAGGGGGACCTGACGGGCTCCTTATTTTCTGATTTCTTTCGGAAGCATTGAACTTGCCAGGGCACAGTCAGATTCTGGATGTTCATGGAAATGTAACACCTCATGCTCAGCTTTAGTTCTGTTTCTCAGCTCTTTTGGAAAATCGATCTTTAGTCTGTCATGTAGCATCCTTGCATTAGGAGATGGCTAATTAATAAGACCATAAACCTTGGCAATCAAATGGAACCTGAAGTCCACAGAAGAGCCCGAAAGGCCCTTGGGGAGTGGAGTGCAAGTTGAGGAAGACTTCCCTGCACAGCTTCTCTCTCAATTCTCGTTTTCCTGTATTGAGAGCAAAAGTCGGGAATCAGCTCAGGGTACGGTATACCATGTGTGTGCAGTGGTTAGACAAGGAACTGGACTGGTATGGAGCAAAACTACCTTATGTGTGCCTGATGATTGTACGTTTGAGAAGGAGCAGAAAAGAGCATTGGGGCTGCGGTATAGCGCTTGCATAGGCTTTCTTTGGCCTGTTTTGCTGTAAGAGTTAACAGTGAGAGATTGTTAGTCACATGTCAGTGGGTGGGTTTATGCAAATTAGGCGTGTACAGGGAAACCAGCAAGAGGAAGGAGGGTGAAAGACTTCTCTGTCTTTGAACAGAATTGTGTGTTAAGGGCTCTTGCTTTGAATTCTTCCAGTGGAGTCATTTCAGGGAAGTGATCATCACTTCGAGTTACCTAGTTATCAAAGCCTCGTGAATGGTGTTTGGTGCGTGTCTGGGTGCTCCTCGTGCTGAAGTAGAAAGCAATGGGGGAAGAGCGGCTGCCTAACATCCGAGACTAACAGCATTGCTTTTTGGCTCTTTGGAGCTAAGATCGAAAGTGCAGTGTTTGTTCTTATCAGTTTAATATCTGATAAGTCCTTTATTTAAGGACTGTATGTTAAATTGATTTTTGAAACAAGGGATGGAATAGAGGCTTGCTCTGTCCACCCCATGCATTGACCTGGTATTGCACTATTTCCAGGACCAGTGCCTTCTCCTTTTGGGGAGAATTGTGTGGTTAAAAAAGCAGAATAAGATTCACTCTAAAGATGCTGTTTTAAGAAAAAATTTTTTTAAAGTAGTTGGAAAATCAGGTCTCTTTAGCACTTAGGTTCTTCATAACAACATATTGTTAAAATTCCTTAGAAGTGTTTTCTGAGTCTACAGCTGTGAGTTTCTTTGTCTTGCTGGAAAATTGTTTTAAAAGCTGAGATTCTTCTGTTTGCTGTGAGTTTTTTCAACAACATGAGGGATGAATGCTTTCCAGACTGAGGGTCTGTTTGGGAGATGGTTGGTTGGGGGGGGGGTTGTGTGTGTGGGGGTGGGGTGGGGTGGGGGGTGGTGGGATGGGGGAACACAGATTGGTAATATTCGAGGTCACGTGTATATCAATAACTGGATGAGTTACACAGACTTCTCCCCACCCAGCCTACGTTTCATGTATCTTGACTGGGCCTGTGGCCCACCATCCCAGAGCAGAAGCCTGAAGCCTGAGCCCCACCGCACGTGGGGAGGAGGGGAGCTCCCACTGGTTGCCGGCTCCTACAGTGTTTATGACTCCGGAAGGGGGTAGGGACCAGCCCCTGCAGGGAGTCGGGGGGAAGAGCCACAGCTTTGCTGCCCCTGACTCCCCCTCAATTACAGCCCGGGAGGCTGTGGCCACAATAAAAGCCCCTGGTGGCCACATTTGAGAAATGCTGGAGCCTCACAGTAAACAAATCCCAGCAGGTTTGTCACACCCTGTCCCCCACCCTGGGGATTTCCTGCCCTCTCCCACACAGACCAACCTTCCTGGAAGTTCCCACCCCCTGTGTATTTACTGCCCTTTCTCCCCGCCAAGGGAACCCACCAGCAACTCCCTGATAATCCCTCCCTCAACTGGCTCCACTGCAGCCATTTCCCTTCCCCGGCCACTGGAAGGGCGGAATGAGCTGGAGCAAAACATGGATGTTGCGCTGCAGCCTGTTAGGGCAAAAAGGGCAATTGGGGACATGTCAGAACAGGAAATAATTTCACAGCACAATTCCCCCCAGGCTCTTTCCCTGCACACAGATATTCTAGCTTGTCTTGCATGTGACAGAAAAATTCAAATCTAGGGCTGTCAATTAATCGCAGTTAACTTACGCAATTAACTTTTAAAAAAACATGATTAATCTGTTTTAATCACACCGTTAAACAATAGAATACCAATTGAAATTTATTATATTTTGTTTTTCTACATATTCAAATATATTGATTTCAATTACAACATAGAATACAAAGTGTACAGTGCTCACTATATATAGTTTTATTACAAATATTTACACTGTAAAATATAAAGTACTGTACTGCAATCTCTTTATTATTGAAGTGCAACTTGCATATGTAGATTTTGTTGTTGTTGTTGCATAAGTGCACTCAAAAAGAAAACAATGTAAAACTTTAGAGTCCAGTCAGTCCTACTTCTTGTTCAGCCAATCGCTAAGACAAACAAGTTTGTTTACATTTACTGGAGATAATGCTGCCCATGTCTTATATACGTCACCTAAAAGTGAGAACAGGCTCTCTCATGGCACTTTTGTAGCCGGCGTTGCAAGGTATTAACGTGCCAGATATGCTAACATCCATATGCCTTCATACTTCAACCACCATTCCAGAGGACATGCTTCCATGCTGATAACGCTCGTTAAAAAAAAATGTGTTAATTTGTGACTGAAGACCTTGAGGAAGAACTGTATGTCTCCTGCTCCATGGTTTTATCCACATTCTGCCATATATTTCGTTTTATGGCAGTCTTGGGTGATGACCCAGCACCTGTTGTTCACTTTAAGAACACTTTCAATGCAAATTTGACAAAACACAAAGAAAGTATAATGTGAGATTTCTAGAGATAGCTACAGCGCTCAACCCAAGGTTTAAGAATCTGAAGAGCCTTCCAAAATCCAAGAGGTACGAGGTGTGAAACATGTTGCAGAAGTCCTCAAAGAGCAACACGCTGATGCAGACACTACAGAACCTGAACCACTAGACAGGAAAATCAATCTTCGGTTGGTGGCATCTGACTCAGATGAGGAATATGAATGTACTTTGGCAGGGGCGGCTCTAGCCATTTCGCCACCCCAAGCACGGTGGCACGCCACGGGGGGCGCTCTGCCGGTCGCCTGTCCCGCGGCTCCGGTGGACCTCCCGCAGACGTGCCTGCGGATGCTCCACCCCAGCCGCGGGACCAGTGGACCCTCCGCAGGCACACCTGCGGGAGGTCCACTGGAGCCGCCTGCCGCCCTCCCCGGACCAGCAGAGCGCCCCCCGCGGCATGCTGCCCCAAGCACGCGCTTGGTGTGCTGGGGTCTGGAGCCGCCCCTGTACTTTGGCTCGTTATGGAGCAGTACCTGCCATCAGCATGGAAGCATGTCCCTGGCCTCTGATTGCTAGAAGCTGGGAGGGGAGAACAGGGGCTGGAGCTCTCCATGGCCGCCTGGTCTGGTCACTCCCTCTGAAGCCCATAGTCAGGGCCAGCCTTAGGGGTGGGTGCCACCAGGGAATTGCCCAGGGGCACCGTGGTCAAGGGCGGTGCTGTACGGTAGCAGAGAGGTGTGTGCTGCTGGTGTAAAGTCAGAAACTGCTCCCGGCTGGCAGGGGAGAGCTGCTTGGGGTGGTGCCCAGATTTCTCCCTGTTCAGGAACATGGGGGGGGGGAGAGAAGGGGGAGATAGCGGTGATGAGCGGATACTGCTCCCCCCCAATGTTCCTCCGTGCCCCCCTAGGGGGCTGTGAGGGGGGAGCAAGGAGCGACATCAGGGCTCCCTGCCTCCAGGTCACCTTCCCCCCCTGGGCTGCATAAGGGGAGGACAGAGAGCAGCAGCCCAGGGGGGGAAGGTGACCTGGAGGCAGGGAGCCCTGATGTCGCTCCTTGCTCCCCCCTCACAGCCCCCTAGCGATGTGCGGAGGAGCAGTGTTCAGGGGCGGCGGGGGGAGCGAGCAGCAATGCCAGCTACTGCGTGCATCCAGGTCAGTTTCCCCAAGTGGGCACAGGAGGGGGTGCAGGGGTTAGGGGAAAAGGGGGCACAGTGCAGGGGCTAGGGGTGTGGGAGGAGGCAGGGGTTAGGGGTGCGGGAGGAGGCAGGGGTTAGGGGCATAGGGTTAGGGGTGCAGAGCTTGGGGTCAGAGCTTGGGGGCACCAGAGGGGGTTCAGTGGTTGGGTGCGAGAGGGGGAGCGCAGGGGTTGGGGGACAGGAGGGGGCACAGGGGTTAGGGGTGCAGAGGTTAGGGGGCAGGGTGAGGGGGGCAGGAGGGAGGTGCAGGGTTGGGGTGTAGGGGTGCCAGAGGTCACAGGTTTAGGGTTCGAGGGGGGCACAGGGTTAGGGGTGAGGGACGTAAGGGTGCTGGAGGGGGTGCAGGGTTAGGGGCACCAGAGGTTGGGGATGTAGGGGTTAGGGGTGCTGGAGGGAGTGCAGGGGGAGCACAGGGTTAGGGGTGCAGAGGGGGGCACAGGGTTAGGGGCGTGGGGGAGGACGCAGGGTGAACAGTGCAGGGTTAGAAGCACAGGAAGGGGCACGGGGCTCTCCTGTGGCCCAACCCCACAGGAGATTGACCCCATGTTTAAAGAACAAACCTCTATCCTAAGGGCTGCAATAGCCACTGGGGTGAGACAAACGGCACCAGCCCCTTGCTGCCCAGCCTGTGAGAGCTCTGACCCTGCGTCTATAAAGGGAACAGCGAGTGGAAGTGAAGTGGCTCCGGGACGCGCTCTGTTAGAGTCCCACCGGGAACAGGGAGCAGAAGTTAAGTTGCCTCCTGTTCTATAACTGATGGGGGGGGGGGCGGCAGGGATTAGGGGCATGGAGAACGGGGGGGCCTGACAGGCGTTGGGCTGCGGGGTTCCCTGCTGCGGGGCTCCCTGCTGCAGCTCCGCAGACTGGAGCCTGCTCCTCCTGTGCAGGGCCAGCTCCAGCTTTTCTGCTGCCCCAAGCAGGAGGGGGGAAAAGGACAAGCTGTGGCTCGGCGGCGGCAGCTCAACCACACTGCTGCTTCTGCGGCAGTTCGGCGGCGAGTCCTCCCCCCCTTCCTCTTCGGCAGCAATTCGGCAGCAGCTCAAAGACTAAGACAGGGAATGAGGGACCCGCCGCCGAATTTCCGCCCAAGACCCAGCCGTGCTGCCCCGATACCGGACGGGCCGCCCCTTTGTATTGGCCGCTCCAAGCACCTGCTTGCTACACTGGTGCCTGGAGCCAGCCCTGCTCCCGTGACAAGCAGGGGCTGGTGCAGAGCGTGACAGGGCAGGGAGATGACATCTCCCCTAAGGGCGGGGCCTTTTCACAGCAAGGGCAGCACCTCCCCGCAGGAGCACAGACCCCATCTGCTCCTCCTGCTTTCTCCTGACACCAGCATCACCCTTCCCAGCACCGCCTCATGGCAGCATCTGCTTCCGGACTCGCACCAGAAATGGGAAGTCTGGGCCGGGCCTGGCAGCAGCTGTCAGGAAATGGAAGCAGGAGACACGACCACTCCCATGGTGCTGTGGGGCCTGTCCTGGCTGGTGGGAGATGGAGGCAGTGGACACTACCACTCCCATGGTGCCGTAGGGTTTTCAGGTGGGGTGCCCCCCCCACGGGTTGGGCTCCAGGGGAGGTCTGGCATCTTAAGGGACTGGGGGGGGCGTTGCTTGGAGGAG
>NC_059093.1:21920296-21965793 GCF_020497125.1 Mauremys mutica
CGTAGGGTTTTCAGGTGGGGTGCCCTCCCGCCAGGGTTGGGCTCCAGGGGAGGTTTGGCAGCTTAAGGGACTGGGCAGGGGGGTTGCTTGGAGGAGGTTTGAGGACCAACAGCGACGGGGAAGTTGGACACTGGCCAGAATACCAGGGAGACAAGGCAGGTGAGGTGATACCTGTTACTGGACCAGCTTTGGAGCCACACAGGGTCTTCTTCATGCAGGGGAAAGGTGCTCAGAGCATCACAGTTCAATAGAAGGTGGAACGCTCTGCCCTGAGCACCAGACAGTCCCCTACTTCCTGGAACAGTGGGGGCCTGTCCCCATTGTCCTGTAAACAGCCCCACCATGTAACCCAGAGGTGGCTGCATCTTAGCAGCGGTCACTGCTCCAGAGGAGATGGTACATACAGGCCACTGCCCTATGTGGCCACCAGACGTCACAGACTGTGCACTGTCTTAGCTGGTCCCACACATTACTGCCCCAAGAGGTAAGGTACACACAGGCTACTACTCAAACTGGGCACCTGGGGTCACTGCAGCAATGGTTGCGGGGGATACATGCAGGGCACTGCCGCACATGGCCACCAGGGGGCACTGCTACAATGGTGGTGGTGGGGGGGATGATAAACAGGCCACTGCCTGAAATGGCCACTACCACAATGGTGTGGGGAGAGGGGGAGGGAGATACCAATAGGGCACTGCCACACCAGGGCACCATGGGGAGGTCACTGCTCCAATTAGTAGAGATACACATCGGGTAGTGCCCCAACTGGGGGCCCTACCCCAGAGAGAGAGGGGGCGGGGGAGAGAAGAGGAAATCAAAGGCCACTGCCTCACTTAGCCACCAGGGGTCACTACCTAAATAGGGGGGACACACACACAGGGCACTGCCCCACCTGACCAGCAGGGGTCACTGCCCCAATTGGGGGATATACAGAGGGTATTGTCCCACGGGGATGCCAGGGATCAGTGCCTGCCATACCTGGCTCAGGGGTAGAGGGGATAGGGTGACCAGATGTCCCGATTTTATACGGACAGTCCCGATATTCGGGGCTTTTTCTTATGTAGGTGCCTATTACCCTCCACCCCATCCCGATTCTTCACACTTTCTATCTGGTCACCCTGGGCGGGGGGAGGGGGGCTACACACAGGGCACTGCCATACTTGGCCACCAGTGCACATCCCTAGTGGGGGAGTGACACACCAGGAGCAGGGCTCACTGCCACAAACGGGTTGGAAGATACCCAGGGCACTGCCTGACACGGCCACCCAGGCACCCTGCCACCTTGGGGGAGGTGAAGAACACACCTCAGGCACTGACTCCTCTGGCTACCAGTGCTCACTGGCCCAATGCAGGGGTTGGGGGGAGTAAATACACACAGGGGACTGCCCCACTGGGACAACACGAGTCACCGAGATGAGAGTGGGATACGCAGAGGGCACTGCCCCAATGGCTGATATACATACAGGGCCCTGCCTCACCTACCCACCAGCGCTCACAGGCGCAATGGCAGTGGTGGGGTCACATAGGCAACTGCCCTCAGTGGCCACCAGGGGGTGCTGCAGCAATGCAAGGGGGGATACGTGCCAGGCATTGCTGCCCCTCGCCACCAGGAGTCACTGCTCCTACAAGAAGGCACCTACAGGACACTCCCGTGCCTGGCCAGCAGGGGTCACTATCACTGGGGAGGGGCTTTAGGGAAATATAGAAAGAGCAACTAACTGCAGTGGGGAAAATCGTCATCTACCGGGGAGAAAGAACGGACTCCGCTAGGACATCGCACCAACTCCGGCCAGGCTGGATACCAGCAATTCGGGGCTGGGGCAGCTCCAGCTAGAGGCTGGGCAGAGGCAGGTGACCTCGGTCTCTGTGCTGAGCAGGCTGCTTTGGCAGCGAGGAGGGACAGGGAACCCCCCGGCCAGGGTCTTGCTGCCCAAGGAGGGGGAGATCTGTGGCAGGATTTGGAGTAGCTGGTTCAGCAGCCGTGAGCCGCACGCTTGTCCCTGCCTGAGCTCTCCAGGAGCACATAACGCACAGGTGTGCACTGGATGTAGGCACCAATGTAACGACAGGGCCAGACTCTGCTGAGTGCTGCCTGCGAGAGACAGGGGCAGAGTCAGACGGGGGCAGGAGATGACAGGGCCAGCGGCCATGAGCTGAACCCATCACAAGTCCAGCCTGTGATGTCACCATCCGTCCCTCCAGCTCTCCATCTGTCCCGCTGTCCGTCCAACTCTCAACCCCCCATCCGTCCCCAATGTATGCCACACACCCCCCTTCACCCATCTGCCTCACACACTCATCTATTTCCTCATGCATCCTGCTGTCCCTCTGATTGTCCCTGCAGTGCCCAGCACAAGGAGGCATAGTGGACCCTGAGCGAGGCTTTTGGGTGATGCAGTAATGGAGCTAGCGGGTGATAAGGGGGGTTTTGGGCATCTCTAATCCCAGCCCCACTTCTCCTGTACCCAAAGCCATGACCGCGAGCCCACCCCTCTCAGTCTCAGACCCCACAGCCCCTGAGACATGACTGGCCACTCACGCTGTGACCCAGTGACAGCAATGAGGTCTCCCCGAGGGTAGGGGGTGGGAGGAGCAACCCCCTTATCCTGGCAGGCAGGACACATCCTTCCCAGTATGGCAGAGACCTTGCCCGTGGGCAGATAGACCCAGCTGAGCCCATAGGAGACTGGGGGAGGGGGAGCAGAGGAAGAGGATGCAGGCAACTGAACATGAGAGGTGTCCATGAAAGGAGAGAGAGAGTTTGAGTGTAAGTTGGCCAACACAGAGAGAGAAACCTCGGAGAAAGAAACTCAGAACAGGGAGACACCCTCATGGATCCAACTTTCTGCTAGGGAGCACACACCACGCCTGGCCAGAGAGATGATCAGCCCCCGCAAATGGCAACATCATCTCTCTTGAAGCCACAGCTAGTCTGGAAACCCACACCCAGGTAACGGGACGTCCCTGCTTGGAGCCAGGGGGCCTGTGACCAGAGCCCTTCCCAAACCAGACACTTCTCTCACCGACAGAGACAGCTACTCTCATCCCAGCTGGGCAGGTCTTGCCTGGCATCAACAGGATTCACCGTGTCACTGCTCTCGCTCACTTTCCATCTCACCTCAAGGCTGGACTCCGTCCCCGCGACTTCTTTTCCCTTGGTATGAAACACAACACAAAAGAAAAAGCAATGGTGGCGAGGCTCCTCTTCTCGCTACTCCCGCACCCCAGGGCTCCGGCTTCAACCCTCCTCCCATTCTGCCATCACAGCTACAATTAGAAATCTGAGCCCGGGGCTCACACCTGGTTGTCTCCCCAATCCTTGGCGCTGTCCAGCATGTCTCCCTCCACAGAAGTCACCTGGCCTCGTCTTAGACTGCATCTTCATATTGCTCTTCTTCTTCCCAGAGCTCCTGCTCTGCTCCTCAGACCTGTCTGTCCTCAGCTCTGCAGGCAGAGGGGAAGGGGCATGATGGGAACACACATGCCCCATTCCAGACACCACGCAGCATCCACCGGGCTACCAAACCACGTCACTTTCGGCCAAAAACCACCCCCCACCCCGAGGGAGCAAAACGCCTTTGTGAGCTCAGCACACGCAAGCCAGGAAAAGATCAACACCCACACCCAGCCCAGCCAAAGTGGGAGCTTCCCCCACTTCCCGGCCACAGGTCCATGGGGCTCATGGATGGAGAAGTTTGGTGGGCTGTGGGGATCCCTGAAGAACTAGCTCAGCGTGTGAATGAGTGACTGGGATGTATGTGGGGGCCGGACTGTGGGTTGAGGTGTCCAGGGGGACCCTAGGGAAGGGACTAGGGGGATTAGGGATAGATGAAGGTGGGGATACCAAGGTGCATTGTGGGAATGTGGGATTTAGAGAGCCCAGAGTGGGTGGGTGGGGGCGGGTTGGAGGGCCCCACAGTGGCTGAAAAGGGGAACCCGGCAGGTTGGGGGGCAGCAGAGATTGGAGATGAGGAGCCTCACACCCTGGGGATGGACTGGGGCAGTGGGGGGGATGGGAAAGTGGGGCCCAGCAATGGAGAAATGGGCTGGAGGCAATTAGGGGCAGGGCACTGAGGGGGAGGAGGAGGGGGGGGAGTCGGGGCGCTGAGGAGGGTGGGGGGGGGCAAAGGGAAAGGCCAGGCAGAGCGGACAGGGTGGGGGAGGGGACGCCAGGGGCGGTGCTGGCGGGAGAGTCACAGCGGATGGGGGGACACTGCGAGGGCAGGTGGGGGGGTTGAAGGCCCCGCGGCCCCAGGCCCAGCTGGGGGGGGGGGTGAAGCCCTTTCACTCCGCGCTGCCTCTGCCCCCCAAGCCGAGTCTCTGTCCCGCGCTCTCTCCGCCAATCAGGGAGCGGGGAGGGGCGCGGCGAAGTGACGAGAAACGGCCCCTCCTCCCATAGAGGCCGCGTGTGAGAGAGAGAGAGAGAACTACGCTTCCCAGAGTGCACCGGGAGGGGGGCGTTGTCTGAGCAACTGGCGTGTCACTTCCGCTCTGGGACGAGCCAGGAACTACAACTCCCAGCCTGCCCCAGGGCACTTCCGTCCTCTCCAGCCCAGGCGAGGGCGGGTCCCTGGGTCAAACCTGACACCTCCCCCCCAACGCAACTCCTCATCCCTGCCCCGCCCCCCAGAGAGCCCCGGCCCCGCCCCCCCGGCTCCTGACTCGAACTCGTGAGCCCCGTCCCCGGCCCCCCCCCCGCAGCGCCCGCTCCCCCGGCATCAGGGAGGCATCAGAACCCCCTGAAATTACCCTGGGACCAGCATGATCTGCCTCCGCCCTGCCCTGCATGTATTCGGAGTGAGTCAGTTTCCCTGTCCAAATGTGTGTCCTGCCCTGTGTCTCTTCTCCTCCCCAGTTCCCTCCAAACCAGCCCATTTCCCCTGCACCCCGGGCTGGGTCTCTGCCAATCCCCCTTCTCCCCTCCTGACCCCAATATCTCCCTGCCCCTACAGGTCTATAGGGCTGAATCCCTCCCTCCCCCCTTCTCCCCTCATTTCCTGCCTCTGGGGGGTCTATGGAGATGGGTCTCTCCTCCCTCCAACCCCTCCCCTGCCCCAAATATCCCTCTGGGGCTCTGTGGGGCTGGGGCTCTCTCCCTGCCCCTGTGCTCCCCCCTGCACACGATGTCCTGGGAGTGACTCAGTTTCCCTGGACCAACATTTCACAGACCCCACCCCCACCCCACATGTGCAGGGGTCACTGGGTCTGTGTCCCAGCTCTGCTAAGGGCCTTGGCTGATTTTCCCAAAGTGCTTCCTTCTGAATCCAGCACATCTGCCCCTGCCCCGCCCAGTCACTGCCCCCCCCCCCGTGTGGGGGCACCAGCACTGTGCCGGGTCGTGATGGGAAATTGTCCAAGCTGGCCCAGGAGAGACGTGTGTGTCCCTGCTGCCCCCTGCTGGTGGGGCTGAGCCCTGCTCTCTCTGTGTGTGTGTGTGTGTGTGTGTTGGCTTTGCAGGATTTTGTATCCTGCAGCAAGTGACACACACACACACATTGACGCAGAAAGGGACTCTCAGTCCCAAGAACACTCACACACAACACACCCAGAGGGGCAGGCTAGCCCAACCCCCAAAGAGAGAAACAATCACACCCCCAGTCACACTCACAATCACACACACACACACCAGAATATTCGCAATTGTGCTCAGAGTTCACTCCCACTGCTCCCAACACAAGGACCTCCTGCCCCACACAGCCTGTGCCGAGGCCTGTGGAACTCACTGCCACTGGAGAATGGACCTTTCCAGGAGACCAATAGACATGGCCGTGGTGACAGAGGGGGCTGGGCTCCCAGGGTCTGACCCGGGCTGAGACTGGTTCTGACCTAGAGGGGTCTATCCAACAGGGAGCAGCGTGACCCACACACAAACCCACCAGAAGCGCCTTTCTTAGCGGGTCTCCCAGGCCATCCCCCACCCTGCCCCGGGATGGGTAACAAAGGGGCAGTACGGGACTCTGGGCTGTGTCACAACCCGGCCCCAGCCCCCCACTCACACAAGCTGGTGAGTTGGGTAACTGCTGAGGGATTGCACAAGAGAGAGTCAGAGCCAGGGAGAGAACCCAGGAGTCCTGGCTCCTCCCCGACACACTCCATAACCACTGGACCCCACTCCCCTCCCAGGGTTGGAGACAGAACCCAGGAATTCCCACCAACCCCCTGCTCTGACCACTAGACCCCACACTCCCCTTTTAGATTTTAGTCTCGCTGCCTCTTCTATCCACCCAGCCCACCTGTCCATCCCTTTGCTGCAGGTTTCTGGGGTGTCACCCCTGCTCTGCACTCCCCCAGTGCAGCCCAAGGCTTTTCCTGCCCCCAACCACACATCCTCTCCCCCTCGTGCTGGATCATCTGCTTGGCCCCCTGCCCCCTCTCGGGGTGCGCTGTGCGGTGTGGCTGGGGATTGTGCAATGGCCCAGCACCAGGCAACACAGAACGGACACCACATGCCCTGCCCCACCTCACCTGAGCTGCTCTCCAGGTGCATCGGAGCCCAGTGCCCCGCACTTTGGCACTCCTGCCTCACAGGGGGTGAGCTGCAGCCCCCGCCACACTGCGCAGAGGGGAGAAGGGTCAGGCCAGGCAGCCCTTGTAACATGGGGAAATCACCACCGGGGTCGACGGTATGGGGGCTGTGACATACAGAGAAACAGTTGTTGCGTTGAAAGAGGGCAGCAGAGCACACACACATACACACACACAATTGCAAACATACACAAACACATGCATGAATCCAGCCACACACACACACACACACAGGGGTGAGCTGCAGCGGGTTCGCAGGGGTTCGTGCACCGGCCCAGGGAGTCGGGCCCCGGTGCCGGCCCGGCCCGGCCCGGGGAGTCGGGCCGAGTGGCCCGGGGAGTCGGGCCCCGGTGCCGGGCCGAGCGGCCCGGGGAGTCGGGCCCCGGTGCCGGGCCGAGCGGCCCGGGGAGTCGGGCCCAGGTGCCGGGCCGAGCGGCCCGGGGAGTCGGGCCCCGGTGCCGGGCCGAGCGGCCCGGGGAGTCGGGCCCCGGTGCCGGCCCGGCCCGGCCCGGGGAGTCGGGCCGAGCGGCCCGGGGAGTCGGGCCCCGGTGCCGGCCCGGCCCGGCCCGGGGAGTCGGGCCCCGGTGCCGGCCCGGCCCGGCCCGGGGAGTCGGGCCGAGCGGCCCGGCCCCGGTGCCGGCCCGGCCCGGGGAGTCGGGCCGAGCGGCCCGGCCCCGGTGCCGGCCCGGCCCGGGGAGTCGGGCCGAGCGGCCGGGCCCCGGTGCCGGCCCGGCCCGGGGAGTCGGGCCGTGCGGCTCGGCGAGCCGGGCCCCGGTGCCGGCCCGGCCCGGGGAGTCGGGCCCCGGTGCCGGGGAGCGGCTCGGCGAGCCGGGCCCCGGTGCCGGGCCCGCCCGGGGAGTCGGGCCGGCCCCGGGCGTCGGGCCCCCCCGCGCCGGTCGTGGTCCGCGCAGAGGGGACCCGGTCCCCCGGCAGTGTGGTAATCGGGCAGGGAGGGGGTGGGTTGTGGGGGGGTGGATAGGGGTCAGGGCAGTCAGAGGGCAGGGAACAGGGGGATTGAATGGGGGCAAGGGTCCCGGGGAGCAGTCAGGAAATAGCAGGGTTGGATGAGGTGGTGGGGGCACTCAGGGACAGAGAGAAGGGGTAGTTGTATGGGGTAGGGGTTCTGGGGGGGCCATTGAGAATGAGAGGAGGGGTTGGGTGGGGCGGCAAGGGGCAGTCAGGGGACAGGGAAGGGGGGGATGGGTCAGGGGTCTCGAAGTGTGTGTGTTAAGGAACATGAGGGGTTGGATGGGGCACGACCCCCCCCACGGAGGGGGGAGAGGAGGGAACCCGTTGTTAAAATTTTGGAGGGAGGAGGGAACCCGTTGTTAAAAATTTGGCAGCTCATCACTGCACACACACACTTGCTAATATACACAAACACCCGCACAAATCCAGCCAACATCAACACAACTGCTAACAGATGCAAACACATGCACAAATCCAGCCACATGAACACACACACATGCACAGCCACAAACACAACCCCCACAGCTGTAATAACACCCCCCCACACAAAACCCTTACAGAAAACCACACAAACACATGCAAAAATCCATCCATCCACCCACACACACACACTCCATCCCTATTCTGTGCACACACCTTGGGTCACTGCAACACTGAATACTTCAATTGGATGGGGGGCCCAGCACCATGGCTATTCCCTGCCCCCCAGGGCTCACAGGTGGTGGATTGGGGGGCACAGGGGGCATGATCCAGTGCCAGCCAAGGGGGGTTAGAGATGGGATCCGGGGCCGTGGTTTCTGTACCACCCGGTTCCTGGCACAGGCTCCTTCCAGGATTTGCATTTCTTGGTAGTTTTCACCCCATCATCGCTTCCTGCCCAGCCCCCTCCTGCTGTGTAAGGTGGTTCAGGGGGGGATGGGAAGAACCCAGGAGTCCTGGCTCCCAGCCCCACGTGTGCTAACATAGGAGACTCCACTCTAACCCCAGCGCTGGGAATGGAACCTAGGAGTCCTGACACCCATCTTCCTTTCCTCTAACCACTAGACCCCACTCCCGCCCTTTTGGGGAGCCAGGACTCCTGGGTTCTGTCCCCAACTCTAGGAGCAGAGTGGGGTCTAGTGATTAGAGCAGGAGGAGCCAGGACTCCTGGGTTCTACTCTCAGTGCTGCTGTGTGACACTGGGCCTCTGTTTCTCCTCCCACTTTTTGGGTGTGGAGACTGTAAACTCTCTGGGGCATGGCCTGTCTCTCGCTGTGTCTGGGCAGCGCCTGGCCCAACCGGGCCTGATCTCAGCTGGGGCAGGGACTGTCTCTGTGTCTGTGCAGCCCCCTGCACAAGCGGGGTTTGATTCTGCCCCGGTCTCTGTAGGTGCTGCTGTTGTTCAGATAAATAATCATGGTACTAGAAGGCGTGGCAGTGCGTGAGTGCACCAGCATTTCCGTGCAAGGGCTAAATGTGATTCTTATCTCCGTGACCTCCCGTGCACCCTTTCTCCCCCCCCCCAGCTCCCCGATTCTCCGCCCTGTGCCACTGCTGAAAGCCACCCAGCCCTAGCGCCAAGAGAAGATGTGTGTGTGTGTGGGGGGGGAAGCTTTGCAAAAATCAGTCACACCAATAGGAAACCCAGCAGTTTGTGACATCACTTCCCAAAATTAGATGTGTGCAGACACGCACGCACACACACACGCACACACACGCTCAAACAGCCCCCTTTGCCAATGCACCACCTCATCTCGTCCAGGGAGGTCTAGGCGGGAAGCTCCATGTGGGAGCGGTGATGGACGGTACCATCAAGGTAGGTTCTGGAGATGGTCCTCCAGATGCAGGCGTCTCGGCTCCAACTGGCACTGGGCTCACCCTGGGCTGCGTTCAGTTCCTCTCTCTGGTGTGCGCCCTGGCTCCACAAACGCCCCCTGTCATAAGTAGTTAGTTAAGGGTTAAGGTCTACCTGTAAAGGGTTAACACAAACCTGGTGAAACACCTGACCAAAGGACCAATCAGGGAAGAGAATTTGAAAATCCCAGAGAGCGGGAACTTGGGTCTCTGTGTTCTTTGTTCTGAGTTCTTAGCCGTCTGGACCTACACCAGTCCAGATGTTTAATCAAGTCTGCTCATCTTTCTGAACTAATTTCTTCTATTCAAGCTAGTGAGTATTAGAAGAACTGGGTAATTGCATATAAGAATCCTGTGTCTGCAATTCTGTGTGTTTGCATTGATTATTCGTAATTTTGCCTGTATTGTTTGTACTGAGGAAAAGGGAGAAATTTCTCCAGGGATTAATAAGATTAGACCCTATGAATGTCTATCTTGGATTCATAGAGATTGTGTATTTTTTCTCTTCTTTTTTTTTTATTCTTTTAATAAACTCTTTTAAGTTCAGGACTTGGTTAAGTTCCTTACCTGTGGATTCAGGGGAAGGAAGCTAGGCGCCACTCTGTGGAGACAAGGGTTGTCTCCAAGCAGAGAAAGCAGGGAAGGGAGAGGGAAGGAAAGAAATCTTTCCCCCTCTGTGATTTGGTCTGTGCTTCCCCAGGAAAATCTCTGGAAGGAGGAGAGGGAGGGGGGAAGTGGGCTGCTTCCCTGTGTGTAGAGATTCAAGGGGTTTGAATCTGGGTTCCCCAGGGGAAGCTTGGGGGACAGGCAGTGCGTCAGACACGTTAACCTGACTGGTGGCAGCGCAAAGGAGACCTACCCTAAGGGTTAGGGTGGGGGAAGAATACATGCGGGTCCCCATCTTTGAACCCAAAAGCTCAAAGTGGGGGTGAGATCCCATGACATGGTGGCAGCGGAGTTTCGAACCCATTGTTAGAAGGAGTTTTTTTCAGCTGGGCTACGCTGAAGGAAGCTATTCTCTTCTTCTAGAGCAGGAAAGCAACCTGAGAGAAGAGGGAGTTTACTAGTCTTCTGTTTCTAAGTGGTATTGTTAGAAGCAGTTTCAGCAGTTTGGCTGGAGGGAATTAAGTTTCCAGCAGGCTTTGTTGAAAGCAGTTTTCTTTCGGGTGGCATAGAAAAGCACCTTGGAGGAAAAGAAAGTGTGTGCATTCCTTAGGTGGGGGGAAGTGCCCTCACAGGTTTGCTGGGCAGATAAGGATTCTCAAGCCAGAGGTTTTTAGCTCTGGTTGCAAGGAGGTGTGTCCCTCCTTTGTGTGATCAGGATTCCTTGGGTGGGGGGAGTGCTCCTCCGAGCTCATCCCGTCCAACAGGGAAAACTGGTTTGGCGAGGAGAGAAAGCTCCTGAAGCCAGTTTTTTTTTCCTGTGACTTTTGAAATGCAGAAGGCAGGAAGCCACTGATACTTGTGAGAATTTCACTAGACTTTCTCGCAGAGAGACAGAGTTTTTTAGATTTTCCCTATTGCTCAGTACAGAACAATAGAGAGTTGCAACACACAATTTGCTATACACAGGATTAATTACCCTTTCTCTACTCAAGTTATCATAAACAGGGAGGGGGTGTCCAGCACCCCAAGGCACAGATATGACGGAAACAAGTGACCAACTAGAGCTTGCTCGATTGCAAATAAAAATCCTGGAAGCCAAAGAGAGAGAACACAAGATGGCCATGGCAGCCATGGAGGCAGACCAGAAAGCCAGAGAGGCAGACCACATCAGACAAATGGAATTAAGAGAGAAAGATCTGGAAATCCAGAGGCAGGCTCTGGAAGTAGAACAGGCTAAGCAGCATAATCCACCACCCCATCCACCTACTGATCAAACTTTTCGGAAAAAATTTCCCACCTACAAGGCAGGGGATGATGTTGAGGCCTTTTTAGAAAACTTTGAGAGGGCCTGTATTGGATACCATCTTCCTAAAGACCAATACATGATGGAGCTGAGGTCACAGCTCAGCGGACAATTATCCCTTGTGGCAGCTGAAATGCCTAGAGACCAGATGGACGACTTTCCACTGTTCCTAACCAAGGCCAGACTCAGAATGGGCATCACCCCTGATCACGCCCGTCAGCGTTTCAGAGCCCAGAAATGGAAACCAGAGATGTCATTTCCAGAGCACGCTGCTTACCTGGAAAGACACTATTTCTCCTGGATATCAGGATCCAAGGTTGAGGAGCTAGACGACCTACACCTCCTGATATTGATGGAGCAGTTCCTAGATGGTGTTCCTGAGAACATTAGACGCTACATCCAAGATGGTAAACCTAAAACTCTCACTGAGGCAGGAGAGATTGGAGCCAGATGGATGGCATCGGTAGACAACACGAAAGCTACTGCCAAAGGGAGCGATTCACACAAGGTACCCACCGAGACTAAACCTTACCATCGAGGGCCAATCAAGCCCACACCTACAACCCAAGCACAGTCACACCCTACCTCTTCTTCTACCTCACCAGTTTCCAGTAAACCAACACCACCCCGTGACCCATCAAGTGGGCGATGTTTTGGATGCAATGAACTGGGGCATATCAGAGCCAAATGCCCAAAGAACCTGAACCGGGTCCAACTCCTTGCACCTGCACACCAAGGAAACCCGGAAGTAGATATCTCTCAAATACCCGTATGCTTTAGGGAAACTTTGAGAGTGGACGGAAAGGAAGTTATTGCATGGAGAGACACTGCAGCACATGTGTCAGCTATCCACCGAACCTTCGTGGACCCCAAATTCATCAACCCGAAAAGCAAAGTGACAGTTCGCCCCTTCATGTCAAAACCTGTAACATTACCTACAGTGCGGTTACCTGTCCAGTACAAGGGCTGGTCAGGGACGTGGACTTTTGCTGTCTATGACAATTATTCTGTCCCCATGATACTGGGCAACCACTTGGCCCATCACGTTGAGCCGCCAGAAACAGAGGGAGTGGTTACACGCAGCCAAGCCAGACGAGCTGCTGCACCCATACCTGTTCCTGAGCCATCCACCAAGACCCCGTCTGTGTTACCAGAGACCCAGACAGAGGTGGTGGAACCGGATCCCATGCCAACACCTACAGCAGCCATACTACATCCAGTCCCAGAACCGGAACTGGAAGAGCAACTAGCGCCAGCACCGGCGCCAGCGATTACAACTCCACCGCCAGAGGGCGACAACGGGCCTGAACTGGAAAAACCAGCACACAAGCCTACCCTAGAGGCTCAGCCGGAGCCTGAAATAACACCTCGTGGACCAGCGGAGAGCGGTTCACAGTCAACAGAAACAATCTCATCACCTACATCACTTCCAGAGGAACTGGTGTCTCCCGCCTCAAGGGAACAGTTCCAGACAGAGCAGGAAGCTGATGACAGCCTCAAGAAAGCATGGGCGGCGGCACGCAGCAACCCACCGCCTCTCAGCTCCACTAACCGATCCCGGTTCGTTGTGGACCAAGGACTTTTATACAAGGAAAGTCTTTATGGTGGACACCAAGAGGGCTGGCATCCTCAAAAAAGGTTGCTAGTTCCGACAAAGTACCGGGAAAAGCTCTTAAGCTTAGCCCATGATCATCCCAGTGGCCATGCTGGGGTGAACCGAAGCAAAGACAGGTTGGGAAGGTCCTTCGACTGGGAGGGGATGGGCAAGGACGTTGCCAAGTATGTCCGGTCTTGTGAGGTATGCCAAAAGGTAGGAAAACCTCAAGACCAGGTCAAGGCCCCTCTCCAGCCACTTCCCATAATTGAGGTCCCATTTCAGCGAGTAGCTGTGGATATTATGGGTCCTTTCCCAAAAAAGACCCCCAGAGGAAAGCAGTACATACTGACTTTTGTGGACTTTGCTACCAGATGGCCGGAAGCAGTAGCTCTAGGCAACACCAGGGCTCAAACGGTGTGCCAGGCCTTAACTGACATTTTTACCAGGGTGGGTTGGCCCTCTGAAATTCTTACAGATTTGGGAACAAATTTCCTATCAGGGACCATGAAAGACCTGTGGGAAACTCATGGGGTGCATCATTTGGTTGCCACCCCGTACCACCACCAAACTAATGGCCTAGTGGAAAGGTTTAATGGAACATTGGGGGCCATGATCCGCAAATTCGTCAATGAACACTCCAATAATTGGGATCTAGTGTTACAACAGTTGCTGTTTGCCTACAGGGATGTTCCACATCCCAGTTTAGGATTCTCACCATTCGAGCTGGTATATGGCCATGAGGTTAAGGGGCCATTACAGCTGGTAAAGCAGCAATGGGAGGGGTTTACACCTCCTCCAGGGACTAACATTCTGGACTTTGTAAGCAACCTTCAAAACACCCTCCGAGACTCTTGGGCCCTTGCTCGAGAGAACTTAAGAGATGCTCAAGCGGAGCAAAAGGTCTGGTATGATCGACATGCCAAGGAGCGGTCCTTCAAGGTAGGAGACCAGGTCATGGTCTTGAAGGCGCAACAGGCCCATAAGATGGAAGCGTCCTGGGAAGGACCGTACATGGTCCAGGAGCGCCTGGGAGCTGTTAACTACCTCATAACATTCCCTGATTCCTCTTTAAAGCCTAAAGTGTTTCATGTTAACTCTCTAAAGCCCTTTTATCCCAGAGAATTACAGGTCTGTCACTTTACAGTTCAGGAAGGAGATGACACCGAGTGGCCTGAAGGTGTCTACTACGAAGGTAAAAGAAATGGTGGTGTGGAAGAGGTGACCCTCACCACAACCCTGCAACGTCTGCAGCGGCAACAGATCAAGGAGCTATGCACTCACTTCGCGCCCTTGTTCTCAGCCAACCCAGGACGGACTGAGCAAACCTGCCACTCCATTGACACAGGTAATGCTCACCCAATTAGGACCCCACCCTACAGGGTGTCACCTCATGCCAAAGTTGCTATTAAACAGGAGATTGACAACATGTTGGAGATGGGTATCATCCGCCCTTCTACCAGTGCATGGGCATCTCCAGTGGTTCTGGTTCCCAAACCAGATGGGGAAATACGCTTTTGTGTGGACTACCGTAAGCTCAATGCTGTAACTCGTCCAGACAACTATCCAATGCCACGCACTGATGAGCTATTGGAAAAGTTGGGACGTGCCCAGTTCATCTCTACCATTGATTTAACCAAGGGATACTGGCAGGTACCACTAGATGAACCCGCCAGGGAAAAATCTGCCTTCATCACCCATGCAGGGGTGTATGAGTTTACTGTGCTTCCATTCGGACTGCGGAATGCACCTGCCACCTTCCAAAGGCTGGTGGATGGTCTACTAGCAGGATTGGAAGACTGTGCAGTTGCATACCTCGATGATGTGGCCATTTTTTCTGATTCATGGCCCGAACACCTAGAACATTTGAAAATGGTCTTTGAGCGCATCAGGCAGGCAGGACTAACTGTTAAGGCCAAAAAGTGTCAAATAGGCCAAAACAGAGTGACTTACCTAGGACACCAGGTGGGTCAAGGAACCATCAACCCCCTACAGGCCAAGGTGCAGGCTATCCAACAGTGGCCTGTCCCAAGATCAAAGAAACAGGTCCAATCCTTCTTAGGGTTGGCCGGATATTACAGGCGATTTGTACCACACTACAGCCAAATCGCTGCTCCACTAACTGATCTGACCAGAAAAACCCAGCCAAATGCAGTTAAGTGGACTGATGAGTGTCAGGAAGCCTTTATCCAGCTTAAGGCGATGCTCATGTCTGACCCTGTATTAAGGGCCCCGGACTTTGACAAACCCTTCCTAGTTACCACCGATGCATCTGAACGTGGGGTAGGAGCGGTACTAATGCAGGAAGGACCGGATCACAACTTCCATCCTGTCGTGTTTCTCAGCAAGAAGCTGTCTGAGAGGGAAAGCCACTGGTCCGTCAGTGAAAAAGAGTGTTACGCCATTGTGTATGCCTTGGAAAAGCTACGCCCATATCTTTGGGGACGGCAGTTCCAGCTACAAACCGATCATGCTGCACTAAAGTGGCTTCATACTAACAAGAGAAACAACAAAAAAATTATCAGATGGAGTTTAGCTCTCCAAGACTTTGATTTTGAAATTCAACACATTTCAGGAGCTTCCAACAAAGTTGCTGATGCACTCTCTCGTGAAAGTTTCCCAGAATCTAGTGGCTAAAAAGTGTTCTTTACATGTTATATGCTTAGTAGTATATGTAATAGTGCATGTGTTTATTACTCTGTTGGTTTTGCAGTTTAGGAGGAAATCACCGCCAGTGCTCCCACTGTTGGTGATTTGGGGGGCGTGTCATAAGTAGTTAGTTAAGGGTTAAGGTCTACCTGTAAAGGGTTAACACAAACCTGGTGAAACACCTGACCAAAGGACCAATCAGGGAAGAGAATTTGAAAATCCCAGAGAGCGGGAACTTGGGTCTCTGTGTTCTTTGTTCTGAGTTCTTAGCCGTCTGGACCTACACCAGTCCAGATGTTTAATCAAGTCTGCTCATCTTTCTGAACTAATTTCTTCTATTCAAGCTAGTGAGTATTAGAAGAACTGGGTAATTGCATATAAGAATCCTGTGTCTGCAATTCTGTGTGTTTGCATTGATTATTCGTAATTTTGCCTGTATTGTTTGTACTGAGGAAAAGGGAGAAATTTCTCCAGGGATTAATAAGATTAGACCCTATGAATGTCTATCTTGGATTCATAGAGATTGTGTATTTTTTCTCTTCTTTTTTTTTTATTCTTTTAATAAACTCTTTTAAGTTCAGGACTTGGTTAAGTTCCTTACCTGTGGATTCAGGGGAAGGAAGCTAGGCGCCACTCTGTGGAGACAAGGGTTGTCTCCAAGCAGAGAAAGCAGGGAAGGGAGAGGGAAGGAAAGAAATCTTTCCCCCTCTGTGATTTGGTCTGTGCTTCCCCAGGAAAATCTCTGGAAGGAGGAGAGGGAGGGGGGAAGTGGGCTGCTTCCCTGTGTGTAGAGATTCAAGGGGTTTGAATCTGGGTTCCCCAGGGGAAGCTTGGGGGACAGGCAGTGCGTCAGACACGTTAACCTGACTGGTGGCAGCGCAAAGGAGACCTACCCTACGGGTTAGGGTGGGGGAAGAATACATGCGGGTCCCCATCTTTGAACCCAAAAGCTCAAAGTGGGGGTGAGATCCCATGACACCCCCACCCCCTGCTCTTTCCTTCTGGTTCAAAAAATATCCTCTTCCTTCGCCCCAGAGAGAGACACTCACGGTGCTGCTCAGCACACGCCTTCTCCCCACTTTCCCCCCCATTCCCAGGAGCGTGCAGGAAGGGAGTCATGATTGGGGAGAGCCCGTGTCCCAAGGGGAGGGTATGGGGGGGGGGCTTGTCCCCTCCATGGAGCATGGGGGTGCCAGTAGGCACCTATGGATGGTCAACCCAAGCAGGGCCAGGATGGAAATGGGAGGCCTGTGCCCCCAACATGGAGAATCTGGGGTGCAACCTTACTTAATGGGTCAGTCTGTCCTTTCTCTGACTGTCCTATGCCAGCTTCAACTAGCGCTTGTGGTTCATTCGTTCTTTTTCATTCCTTTCCTTCTCTAGCTTGTATGTTCTTGCTTTCTTTTTTCCCCTCTACCTTTCACGCTCTTCCTTTCTTTCCTTCTTTTTCTAATGGTTTTTTCTCTCCCTTTATTTCTCTGCCTTTCACGTTCTTTTCACTCTCTCTCTTGGTGATTATTTTTTTCACTCGCTCTTTTTCCTCGCTCCTTCCGAGCCAAGCGGGTTCTCCTCGCACACTGATTTTGGCAGGTTTTCCTCCTGATCAGCAAGTGGATTAAGCACGTCTTCAGTGGGGGTTTGGCATAGCAGGGAGCAGGGAGCAGGCTGGCCGGGTGTCTCTGTGGCTGTCTGCTGTCCATGCATAGGCATGGTCCTGCCTTCCTCTGGCCCTGACCTCGGTTGCTCTGTAGCTTTTAAGCCTTCCCTTGGAGCTGTCAGCACCGGCCGCTTCTGCTCCAGGTGCCCAGAGGAGGAGAGGTGCTGGGCTCCAGCCTGGGACTCTGCCTCCCTCCTGCCTAGCCCTGACTATGAAGCCTGGCCCTGGCCCTCCTTCCTTCAAGTGCCAGGTGGACAAGAGGTAACGTGGCTGCAAGCAAAATGGCCAAACTTCTGGGCCTCATGTGAAGCAGCAAGAATCCCAACCACCTGGTCAAACCACAGGTATCAGGGAAACAAGTTCTAGAGGCTCAACCAATTTTGGCCATCACAACCCAAGACCTGTCTCCAGTGGGCAAGTCACCCAGCAGGAGGGGAAAGATTGGCTCTTGCACAGCTGGAGACAGGGAAGTTGAGCACTGTGAGCTCCAGGGCTTTACCACAAGCCAACACAAGGTCTCACTGAAATTTGAACTCAGATTGCAGGATTCAGAGTCCTGAGTGCTGCCCGTTACACCATGGGACCAGCTTGTGCTGCCTTCTCTGCAAATCGGTGACCCTCACAGGGCTGGCTCATGTAAGGGACTGTTGGCCCCTTACAAAAACTTAGTGGGGTTTTTGGTTGGCTAGTTCCCAGTCCCAATAGAAGGGGGAAGGGCCAATGGGAAATCAGGCCCCTGAAACTGACAGTCCCCTGGGCAATGGGGAGAGGCCAAAGCTCCACGTTAGCCGCACTGACAGGCCAGGCAGTGTAATGAGGGAGTCACCAGGCCAGGGGGTCCCATCCTCCGTGGGAGCTGGAACTGCCTGGGCCAGAGTGGGGTGGAGCTAAGGAGAGAGCAGGAGCCCGAGAAGAGCCGGGGAGCAGAGCTGCACCAGCCGGGGAGAACCAGAGCAGATCTGTGCTGGGAGCCGAGCCGCAGCAGCACGAGCTGTAGAAGCTGCCCAGGGAGCAGATCTGTGCTAGGAGAAGAGCTGCAGCAAGCGGAGCCAGAGGAGCAGCCCAGGGAGCTGGAGGCAGAGCCGCAGCAGCACTGGGGCTGGAGGTGGGTGCAGTGAGCAGCGTGGGAGAGCGAGGGGGACCCTGGGCAGAAGGCCCAGTGCAAGGAGATGCCACCCGTCAAGAGATCTTGCAGGCCAGACTTTTGGGGGTGGGGGGATCATATCCCCTACATGGGGGCTGACACTGGGAACAAGGGGCCTGTCACCTAGAGCATGTGGCCACTGCCAGAGCAAGTGTCCAGCCCGTGGTGTCCCTGCAGCACAGCCAGGGCCTGGGGAGGAGGCCTGGGACATGTGAGGGAGAGACTGTGACCTGCCCTGACCCTCCAGAGACGCTGGTTGTGATCTCCCTGCGCCACAGAACAGGGTGACGTGTTTTCCTTTCCCATCTTTCCTTGTGTTTTACATTGATTGCTGGGTAATAAATGGTGTTTGCTTGAAGCACATGCAATGAGGAGTGGGTCAGGGAAGTGCCCAGAGTGGGGACACTGTAGCCCTGTTCAAGTGATCATGACATGATTGGGGGTCATCAAACCCCCCAGGATTCCTGGGCCCAGCCTTGTTGGGGTTACGAGGACTCTACCACACACCAGAGTAGAAAGAGCGTCCTTGGGGTCAGACAGCCTCTGGGTAAGGGGGTGGGGACTCAGATCCTTTCTCTGGCCAATTGCACCAGGGTCATGTATAAATCAGAGAAGTTCCCCACAATGGCCAGACCTGAACCCCCTGTACACTTGTGCTCTGTCCTCATTGCTTCTCTGTCTCTCTTCCCCTCATCTCTGGTGCTCCCCCTCTGGGCTTTCTCAGCACCTGGTCCCACAGCGCTTCCTGCCAGCCAGACACTGCCTGTTATAGGCTTGCTCCTGTGGATGTGGCCTCTCTCCTGATTCCTGAGGAAAGGAACCTTTCCAGGAAATGGCCACAGCTTCTGGGAATCCGCATGTGGCTGTGAACAGCACCAGGAATCATTTGGCTCCTGGCACACAAGGCAACTTAAAAGCTAGGTGCCCAGAAAGGGGCTTGAACCCTGGACCCTCAGATTGAGAGCCTGAGCTACCTGGGCTTGTTAAGGCCATCTTCACCGTTCAGCCCAAGAGCGAGCAGGCAGGCAAAAGAGAGGCAAAAAAAGTCCCAGGAACCCCTCCGCTTTTTCTGCACAGCCACTGCCTGTCAGCAGGGTTCCTCCTCCTCCTCCCTCCTGTGCCTCAGTGCGACTACAACTCCACACCTAGACAGCCGGTCCGTCCACTGCACCCCAATCCCCCATGCCTGAGTCTCCCTGCCAAAACCCTGCACCTGGCTCCAGAGAATTAAGTCTCACGTGTCGCTGGGAACTCGACTTCTTGTGCCCAGAGAGTCTCGGCTCCCCTCAGCAGATGACCTGAGAAACACAATGTCGCCTTTTCCAAAGAAGTGCTTGGAGAGGTTTTTCTCATGTTACCATGTGGCCTAATGGATCAGGCATCTGAGTGTGGATCAGAAGATTGAGGATTTAAGTCCTTTGGTGGTTGTGTTTCTGCAATTTTACCGTTGTGCTGAACGTCCTGCTCCTTGCAGGGCTGGAACCTCTTCTTGGCCACTCAGGCCAATGCTCTGGCTTCAGCTAGAGCCCTGGGAAGGAGTTGGGGGGTGGGCGTCACAAAGGCTGGGACATGAGCACCAGGTGCTTCCAGTCTAGGCTTTGCCCTTCCTGACTTGCCAAAGAAAGTGGGTGTTTGGCACGGCAGGGAGGAGCCTGGCTGGGAGTTTTTGTGCCTGTCTGAAGGCCACACATAGGAATGGTCCTGCCCTCCTCTAGCCCTGACCTCAGTTGCTCTGTGGCTTTTAAGCCTTCCCTTCCCAGCCGCCTCTGCTCTAGGTGCCCAGAGGAGGAGAGGTGTTGCTTGGTCACTTTTACAGATGCCCCTTCCCTGGTACTGCCCTTGCTCAGCTGCACAGAGGAACTTCCACCCTCAATCCCTGCCCGTCACTGCCCAGCAGCCCTCTGGCACCATTCCTGAGGGTCACCCTGCCTTGCTCTCTCCCTGCCACGTTGGGAAAGACAGCTCCCATCTCTCCTTGTTAAAGGTCAGGTGGGCCAACTAGGGGCAGAAGCCCATTCTATGTTTTCCTACAGCAGAGCCCAAGCTCAGGGACTCACCTTGGGTGCAGGCACTACTGTGCTCCCAGAAAACAAGCCACCCCTGCACAAAGAGGGATGACAGGGCCTGCCAAAGCCCCGGATTGAACCAGGGACCTTTAAATCTTCAGTCTAATGCGCTCCCAACAGGCCAAAATAGACTGACCATATGTTGTACTAAGATTCTCCTGCTTTTTTTTTTCTTCCTGTGAGTCAGTATAGCTTTTGCCAGCCCAGAAGTTGGGCAGCCAATGTTTTACATTTTCACAATGTTTTCTCCAACTTTCATAAAATAAATACATAGTTAATATGAGTTAAAAAGGCCAGGGACACTTCCTTGTGAAGAATCTGTACAGCAGATCATGCTAGAGCTGTGAAAATGTCAGTTTTTGATGGAACTTTAGAGGCAGTGATTTATCATGTATTTTATCATGTGAATGTGCTGCTATTGCTAATGTCTTTCCAAACAAAAATAAGGCACAATAGGACTTCTGTAACATTTCTGTGCTACCTTAATCTAGATGAGATGATTCTGTGCTGACTTCATTTTGGTCACTTTGTGCTTTACCTAGCAGTAAAACTAGGGTTATATTTTCCCACTGTTTGGAAACCCAGCTTATTAAACTGATTTTGCAGCCAAAAAAGCCAGAAAGATTGCTTTTAATTAAAAACAAATCTTTGTTTCAATACCGCTTCATATAAATTTCCAATAACATTTTGACAAATTAAAAAAAATTATATTATTTGCATCATTCTGTCAAATCAGAATTTTTTCTATAGTGCTACTTCTTTAGTGCTAATGCATCAGCATTACAGTGTGCTTAATTAAGTTAAACTGGTTTTAATAACGTGAATGTGGCAAGTTTTCCAATACTGTATGCTTATATTTGTGTTGCTAAGAGCAGATCAGGCACAGGGGCACCAGTTTAATAATCTCACCTAGGGCACCATAAATCCTAAGGACGGCCCTGCATGCCTCAATTCTCTTTTTCCTGGCCTTGTTCCAGAGCCCTCACAGCCCAATTCTCTTCCCTAACATTGAGCCCTCTACTGCACCCTGAACCGCTCATTCCAACCCCACCCCAAAGCCTGCACCCCCAGAGCCAGTGCTCTCATCCCCCTGCACTCCAACTCTCTGTCCCATGTAGCCTGATTTAGGGTGTACTAATAATATTAATTTGGAAAATATGATGAAAATTTAATTTATTAGCTTACATTTTATTTAATTTAATTGAGTTATAAAGTTACAGTTGCATTACTGCTATTCAAAAGATACATATGGCATTATATGCAACAAAGGTTTGGTTAATATACTCACACCCTTCCTTGATAACCTGGTGATAAGAGACACAGGACCAGCCTTGCAGTTCAGGTTTCTCAATTCTTGAGTGAAAGATGCAGTGCTTCGAAAAAGCTAATGTTACTTTGGGTTTACTTGAATAAGTTAAACTTAAAATCAAATCCTAATAAACAAAGAATAAAAACTTAGGGAAACCGAGCTTAGCCGAGTTTCTTTGAAACTCAAAGTTTAAGAACAAGTATAGCCTACTGATAGTAGAGAGAGAGAGAGTGGAGGAAGTAAGTCAGAATGATAGAGTGACGTGCTCTAGCGAGGTGAGTTACCTCTTTTATAGGGCACAAGCGCCGGAAATCCTTCCTCCTATGCCCAATTTTCATTCCTTACCCACAAAACATTAGGGTACGCTTACTTCATAGGCTAGTATGTTTGTGCGTGTTGATGACATGTACATATGCACATGAGTTCCCTTGTGATGTACCTGTTAATTCTGTGGGTACAACACTGAAAAAAAACCCTATGCCATTCTCCATTGTCGATTGGTCTAGGTAAAGGTCTTAGACAGGCGTGGGTACTTCTCTATTTAAGTAACAAGTTAAAGGTCAATTTTTCTTTCTGAGTAAAAGGTCACACTATAGAGATGCTCACTTTGCCTTAGCTTAACATACAGGATAGGGCCTGTAGGTCCTCGTAAGTCATGTGCCCCAGCCCCCTAATCATTTTTATTGCCCTCTGCTGGACTCTCTGCAGTTTGTCACATCCCTTCTCATGTGGGTCCCAACCCCAAAAGTACTCACATTTCACCCCAATGGCCCCAAAATGTACATAGGGTGCTGCCATGGTCAAGTCACCCTTCAGCCTGCTGGTGGAGAACAAGGTGAAAATTAGCCAGGACGTCGCTCAGTCAATTCCCTGTGCTCCTAGCAGGTGGTATCAGAAAGCTCCAAGATCACTCACTTCCCTTTCTCTAATCAGCTTCAGGCCACAGGGTTACAAATGCACAAACCCGTTGGGATTCTCCCCTGGGCTCAGGGTGTGGGGCTGCTCTGAGGGGATGGACTTGCACACTTGGGATATTAGTGCAAAGATACAATTTCAATATCTCTTAGAGAAATTTGAGGGCAAATTATATTTGGTAAAAATCTTATTTAGTGAAAGGAAAGCTGCAGTGACAGCCTGGTTCCTGGGGTGCAAAACACTTTCCTCCTGGGAGACACAAGAAGTTAGAATTAGAAATTTACATTGTTTGTTCCAATGTTGGCGCAGGTTTAATTTTGCTTCTGTGTAGGTATGTTTCAAGCTGTGACGGTTTTGGTTTATTGGGTTGTTTTGGTTTTTTTAGTTGGAATGGCGCTTTTAATTGACATTTGCTGGATTCGAATGGCTGAACCTGCAACACCAGTTTTGACATAGTTCTGCATATTTTATATAGATTTGGCCAGTATTGAAGGATTCAATTCCTTTAGGGGAGGTTTTAGTGGTCAGCCTCATTTAGTTTATGTTATTTTATCACCTTGCTGTAGCACACCTTTTTGATAAAATGTTGAAATTATTAATTTATAGCATTTGTTAGTTTTTATTTTTAAAAACAAAGCTTTTCTTAATGTTTGGGTTTTAAATTAAGCATTGTTTTTTGTTTCAATTTTTCATTTAGGATTTGGTTATTGATGGGATTTTTAAGAACTTTGGATTTAATACTAAAATTTGGACAGATTTAGATTATTTAAAATTAACCCTATTTACTATTTTATTTTAATAAAGGTTGTATTGCTCTAACCCCTGGCCGGGGGGAGAGGAGATGAGCCTGGCCTTTAAGTGAGAAGGAGCAGAGGCATGGGAGGCATGGCCCCCGTGAAGGGTGGGGCCAGGTGATGGGGGACACAGCCCCTCCAATTTTTTTTGTCTAGCCCACCTCAGTCCCCCACCAAATGAGAAGAGTCTGATGCCACCCCTGGTGGTCACCGGGTGTCACTGGTGCTCCATGGGAAATATGCTCTTTGCATTACCCAGATTGGTGGGAAACACACTCTGTGCCTTACTGTGACTGGTCCGTGGGAGTCACTGCTCCTAGAAGGCAGACACACGCTGTGCATTACCCCACCTGGCCACTGGGTGTCACTGCTGCTCCATGGGAAATATGCTCTGTGCATTACCCAGATTGGTGGGAAACACACTCCGTGCCTTACCGTGACTGGTCCGTGGGAGTCACTGCTCCTAGAAGGCAGACACACGCTGTGCATTACGCCACCTGGCCACTGGGTGTCACTGCTGCTCCAAGGGAAACATGCTCTGTGTGTTACCCTGATTGGCCACTGGGTGTCACTGCTGCGCCAAGGAAAATACCTTCTGTGCATTACTCTGACTGCCCAATGGGTGTCACTGCTGCGCCAAGGGAGACATAAGAACGGCCAGACTGGCTCAGACGCAAAGTCCATCTAGCCCAGTATCCTCCTGTCTTCTGACAGCGGCCAGTGCCAGGTGCCCCAGAGGGAATGAACAAAGCAGGGAATCATCAAGTGATCCATCCCCTGCCGCCCATTCCCAGCTTCTGGCAAACAGAGGCTACAGGCACCATCCCTGCCATAGGCGGCAGGTTTGTATAATTTTTGGTGGGGCCCAAAATGGTGGTGCCCCCCGCTCCCGCCCTGTAAGACGATATAAAATGAAGCTACAACGCGTCAGTGCCACAAGATTACAAGGGTCAATTAAAAGTGGAAAGTCAGAAGCAGCACTTGCCTACTTCAATATACAGTATTATATTTTGTTGCACCTGTTGTGATGAAGTGGGAATGTTCTTAATATTTTCTCTGAATACTGTGTGGGTGCCTCAGTTTCCCCTGCAAGATGCCAACTGAAGGTGTTGGGGACAAAGAGATCAGGTGGTCTCCTTGTCCGGAAGAGACACAGAGGCCAGAGGAGGGAGTGTCATTTTGGAGCTGGCTGGGGAAATGGGGAGAGACCCAGAACTTGGTTCTGGGCTCTCCACCCCACAAGATGGACCTGACAGAGGGGTTCTGTATTCTGTACCAACAAGCTCTGTTTAAACTGTGTTCCCGTCATCTAATAAACCTTCTGTTTTACTGTCTGGCTGAGAGTCACATCTGACTGCAGAGTTGGGGTGCAGGGACCTCTGGCTGCCCCAGGACCTGCCTGGGCAGACTCACTGCGGAAAGCGCACAGTGTGGAAGGGCTGAATGCTCCGAGGTCAGACCCAGGAAGGTGTAAGCTTCTTGCCCTGGAGACAGTACGCTCCGAGAGAGGAGGCTCCCCCAGAGTCCTGACTGGCTTTGTATGGAGTTGTTCCAAAGCATCCCAGCAACCCCTTCCACCCCATGCACTTCCCAGAAGTCCACACAGGCACTGACACTCCCTCCTCTGGCCTTTGTCTCTTTTCCAGGCATTAGGAGGCCACCTGATCTCTTTGTTCTCCAACACCTTCAGTTGGCACCTTGCAGGAGAGTGGCCCAGGCCATCAGTTACCAGGAGTCAGGGTTGCAGCCATTCTCTGTGCAGACAGCTCACACTGTCCCTCTAGGGCTCTGCAACAATCACACCCCCTTATCCCACCATCTAGATCCTTGAGAAATGCACAGGGGAAACTGAGGCACCCACACAGTATTCAGAGAAGAACATTCCCAATTTGTAACACCTATATACGACTAGTTATATACTTTAAAGGGGTGTAAAATAGTCAAGTATCATGCTAAACAAAATGATACTCCAAACTGACCACCAAATTTAAGTTGCACGTTTTTCCCCTCAGATGAGGGCTCTGGGGTTGGGCTGTGGATGAGGGGTTCACAGTGCAGGAGGGTGCTCAGGGCTGGGGTGCTGGGGGTGCAGGGACTGGGGTGGGGCAGGGCTGGGGATAAGGAACTTGGGATGCAGACAGGCTGCCCCAGGGCTATGGCCAGAGAGGACTCCTGCCCCACCCCCGTTACCGGCAGCCACAAGCTCCAGAGGAGGGACCCCTCCTCCCCCCGCTCCTCGCAGCACACTCACTCTGCACCACAGTCACTGCACATGCTCCTAGGGACTCTCTCAGGTCCAGAAAGCCCACTCGCCTCCCCTGTGGTGGGTACCGGGTGTCACGGAGTCCCTGGGCGCTGCTCTGGAACTGCTCCCCACCAAGCCAGGCAGGACTTTGGGGAGCCTCCTCTCCCTTGGAGCAGACTGTCTGCAGGGCAAACACTCACAGAAGCCCCAGCAGCTGCTAAGGTGAGTGATGTCCATCTCCTGGCCGGAAGTCCCCTTCGTGTCTCCTCCAGGTAGCGGGAGGGGAGGGCTGCCAAAAACGGCAGGGTCCCCTCCCCTCCTGAGGTGCTACAGCAGCTAGCACTGCTCTTATGCTGTAGTGCTTAGGCGGCGGCAGCAGCAGCAGCAAGGAAGAGAGACGCGTGCTGCGCACTCTTTACGTTCAGGCAGGGAAGCTCCGGGGTGGAGGGGGGGAAGCTCCAGCCCTGGCGGTGGCAGCGGGGGGGGGGGTGAGAGGCAGGGGCGGGGTGCTCCAAGCAGGGGAGAAACCTAGCTCCAAATATTGGTGGAGCAGAGCAGAGCCCCTGACTCTGAATATTCGTCACCTAACCATCTCTCTCTCTCTCTCTCTCCCCCACTCCTAGTTGGTGGAGGACAGGGCCCAACAGCTCAGCTTCCTCCATGCTGTCCCACGTCTGTGCTTCTTGGCACAGCAGCAGGCGCTGGACTCTCTGGAGCCCCAGGTCTCCAAAGCAGCCCTCATGGAGAGCATTGCGGTGAGTAGGACCCCGTGTCTGGCCGCTGGGTCGAGGAACCCAGAAATGGGAGGAAAAGTTGGTGGGGCCAGAGGGGGAAGCAGAGGACAGTGGTTCCTGGGGCTGAGGGCTGGGGAGCAGGAAAGGGAGATCTTCTGACACCGATGGGGAGCTGGCAGTGGGGGAGTTGTAAGGCCGTGTCTGCATCAGTCTATGAGCATTGGTATTTTCTTGAAATTTGTCAGACTAACCTAACTAACACCTAACCCCCTTTGAACCTCTTTTCACACTCTTGCTCATTCTCAAGGTCTGTTTGCCTCCAGACAGATCCGTTGTCTTTCAGAACAACCTTGCTCTTTCTGTCTGTTTCACTCACTGAGGTGTCGGAGTAAACACTCACCTTCACTCTATTCTCAGACAAACACTAATATTAACTGTTTGCTACTGATTTGTGGAGTGGAAGATGCCATTTCTGGGGGATTGTTCCCAAGCTGCAATACTTTGTGTTCAAACATCTCCCAGCTTCCTTGGTGAAAAATAACACCAGGTTTCTTTGCAATATACAAGAAAGAAGGAGTTCTTCTTCGAGTGATTGCTCATATGCATTCCAGTTAGGTGTGCGCACGCCGTATGCACGTTGGTCGGAAGATTTTTACCCTAGCAACACTCAGTGGGTCGGCTAGGCGCCCCCTGGAGTGGCGCCGCTATAGCGCCAGATATATACCCCTGCTGACCCACCCGCCCCTCAGTTCCTTCTTACTGCCCGTGTCAGTCGTTGGAACAGTGGAGCGCGGCTTAGCTGACCTCCACTTCTCTAGCTACTCGTAGTTTCTCTCGTTAATAATGTATATACAGATCAGATTTACATAGTTGTAGTTAACTTTATTCGTTTGTAGTATAGTTAGTGTATATAGTTCATACTATATATATGAATCATTCGACATCACTCTCTCCCTTTGAGTCTCAGAGCATAACGGAATCCACTCTTTGTCCTCTCAACCAGCTGAGGCGGTCTTGGACCTTTAGTACATCATGAAGACAAGACAAGAATGAGACATGCATACAAATAGGAGGCATATATTCAGTAGGTTAGAACCTTTGTTATGATACCTTACAAGAGACCTTTTGCATCAAGCATATTCCACTTACATCATACTCACACTTATAAGCATCTTTTCATAAAACGTATGGAGTGCAACGTCACCGGGTGCCTCTGTCCTAGTGTCTATTCTGCCTCTGTCCTAGTGTCCATCTAATAAGTGAGGGGGGAGATTAGAACACCTCAGAAGGCACAGGGTTGTAGGAAACCTGAAACTTTAGATGAGGGTGATGGTGTCTAAAAACCAGATGTGATGTAGGTGTTGAACGAGAGATGCTGTCTTGGTCTCCTTGAGCGGCTCATACAATATTGAAGAAAAGGAGGGTTGAGAGAGCTGCTTTTGTCCCAGCGTCAGGATGGCCGAGTGGTCTAAGGCGCCAGACTCAAGGCTCTGTCTTTCCCACAACTGGGGCTTCTGGTCTCCTGCAGGAGGCGTGGGTTCAAATCCCACTCCTGACACAACCTCTTGATTCCACCTCAAGAGGTGGCCTGGTTTCAATTGCCCTTGTAACATATTGGAAGAGCCCTCGTTTAGGAGCTTTCTTAGAGTAGCGGCAAGAGAAGTTAGAGGGAATCGTAAATACCTTCGGAATCCATGCGCTCAAGGCACCTAGTTGGGTAAATTCCAGTTTATTCCCCACCAGAAAGTTGGCATTGCTTGATCTTGGGCAGGTATGGATGTCAAACATATACAGGTGGAGGAAGAAGGGAGCAGTACAGTAGACACTGATAAAGGGAAGGTAAGACTCTTAGTCTCAGGGTTTGGGCTTGAGCCCTAAACTGGGTGCTCTACGTACTCTGGTTTGGCTGCTTCATGAGGGCACAGAATTGACAACATAGGGAGCAGAGACAGGAGGCAGCTACAACCAAGAGCCCTGTTAGATTGTGTCAACATCCTATCAGGAGGTCTCAAAGCCTCTCTCTCCGTTTGTATCTCAGAAATTCTATCCGCTCCAGGATCTTTCTCCATCAAAGAGCCGCTAGGTAGGCAGAAGAAGAGGTGGAGAGGGTTGCGATGGAGGTAACTAAAGCAGAGAAGAATTGTTCCTCTTGGGATTTTTTGTGTTTCTCTTGTGATCCTGACGGAGGAACCGGAAGCATCATTTGATTTTTTTCTGGCTACTTTCTGTCCAACAGATTAAGTTGGTCCATTGTCCATTCCCCTCAGGGGTTAAGAGCTGGAACCCCTGTGCTCAGGGTCACAACCTTAGCCCAACCGAAGGCACTGAAACAAACTCAAATGATGCTTCAGCTTCCTCCCTCAGCATCACAAGACCAACACAAAGAAAACTCCCGAGGAACGGGGCTCTGAGCATTGCCAGGTTGTGAGTTCCGTGCCCTCAGGAAGCAGCCAAAATGCTCGAACCCCCACCCGCTTCTCTTGGACCGCTGGCAACATGGTGTTTGCACAGGAGCCGCAAGCCCGTCTTTCCTGTCTTTGTCTATCCCGGCCCCTTCCCCCCAAATGCTTTCATCGGACGCTGCAGGGACCTAAGGACCTGCAGGTTCCCGCACCCACCTCCTAAAGCAAACAGTCCTTCCCTTCTCTGACATTCCTGGAGCCGCACATCCTTGGAGGAGTTTTACCCCAGGGGGTTCTGATTCCCTGCGAAAAGATGTGTCTGGCGGCCGGCGGGGAACTGTCTTCTCTGCCCCCTCTTTGGGCGCTGAGAAGCTTTTTCTGAGCAACAGCACCTCCTCCTGGTGGGAGAATCCTAAATTCCACCCTCCCACCCAGGTTTCTCTGAGCAGCTGCTAGATGAACCCCACTTCTCTGGTCTAGACACCAGCATCTAACTAGCCTTGGAACGGGCCCTGTTTGCTAGCTGGAGAGCGAAGGAACCAGGAAAGAAGGCAAATGTCAGGAAACGAATCTCAGCACGCAAAGAAACTTCCTTCGCTCTTCTTTTGCACTGTCTGTGCCTTTGTGAGCCCTTGATGCCTAGCCCGACTAGCTCAGTCGGTAGAGCATGAGACTCTTAATCTCAGGGTCGTGGGTTCGAGCCCCACGTTGGGCGTTTGATCTTGCACTCTTCGACATCACTCTCTCCCTTTGAGTCTCAGAGCATAACGGAATCCACTCTTTGTCCTCTCAACCAGCTGAGGCGGTCTCGGACCTTTAGTACATCATGAAGACAAGACACATTGACAATTCCATGGTCCTAAGAGAGTTGAGTCTCTTCTAGCCCAGGCAAGAGAGGGAAAAAATAACCTTTCAGAAGCTGATTGCCCCCCACCCCCTGAGCAGCCATCTAGAGCTTCTCTACTTATTTCTATATCTTTGCCAGCGCTCAGTAGTTGAGATAACTGCTTCTTTCTCAAATCCTCCACCAGCCCTCTTCATTGGGATGGAGATTGCTTAAGGCTGACGATTCCACCACATCTTATTCATCCCTCGTACATTTCTGTAAGCCCATGGAGAGTAAAACAAGATAGCAATAAAACTGTTTTTTTTTAAAAAAAGACGTGGCCTCAATGTATAACAATACTGGAAATTGTTTTAATATGTTTTCTGTGTCTTTTTCATATCAGTGCTAAAAATAGGAAGGGAACCGTAAGGAAACGAAGAACTCAGAGCTTGTGTTAACCTCCTTTGAAGACGAACGAATGGCCTCAGTTGGACAGAAAGTAGGCCTAGAAAGTTATGCCCAACCCCCCAAATGTCATCTCCCTGGTGGTCTAGTGGTTAGGATTTGGCGCTTTCACCGCCACGGCCCGGGTTCGATTCCCGGTCAGGGAGTTACCCTCTTCAACAAAAGTCTACCTTGCCTTCCTCACTTTGGAGTTCAAGCGGAAGAATGCAACTTCCTGGCCTCCTTCAGAATGCTTGGAAACTCTTTGGAGGCCATGGGGAAAGCAAAGCTTCCACCTACTACAATATGGCTATCTGCCCCTTAAAGCCCAGCCTCTGCACCCTTTTACACAAATACACTTACTTGTGCAAACAATTTAGTTCTTCCTTCTTACCGAGCCTAACCTAAATTAGAACAACATTGCACTTTGACCCAAGATCTTTTTCTTTTCTTTTCACTTTTCTTGGTGAAACCAAACCAAACCAAACAATCATTTTGGGTCCACCAAAATATTTCACTAAATATAATATTCATCCAAAAACCTTTCACCCAGCGCTATATACAAGTCTTTGGAAGTAACACCCCGGAGAAAGATCATTAAGCTTTTCCATTCCTAAGATCTATCCGCTGAAGGCTTCTGAGCATGGGCTATGGGCCTTTCACCTCTAGGCCAGTGGTTACCCTCTTGCTCAGGTGGCTACTGATGAAAGGCAATGTGGTTTAGTGGCAGATCCATTTCAGCCTCCCTCTTCCAATGTCTACAGGAGGGTGTTTGTTTCGCATTGCATCTAAGAAACAAATCAATTCTCTTGAAACCTCAACCTGGAATCAAGGTGATTGTAGGTCAAGGAAGGAAGGTTTTATTCATCCTGTTCTAGTAAATGCTCAAAGTTGCGATGCTTCTTGGAGCTTCCAGACACATTGGCCAGAATTTTCAGAAGGTCTCACACCCACCGCTAGCGCCAGATTTGCAGAAGAACTAGGCTCCCAGTTAGGCACTAAAATCTTTAGCCAGATTGTCAAAAAGGCTCAACCTATTTTTCCAAAAGATGAGTTATTTTGGAAAAAAAGCTTGTAAAGATTGTGGGTGCTGGTTACTTGTCTATGTGGCCCACACTGCTGGAGTTGGAGGTTCACCATTGTTTTCTCAGAATGCGGTGTCCGTAGTCTGCCTCAGTTCTGGTGTCCATCTTTTATTCTCCTAATAAATTAGCAGGGAGACTAAAACAACATCGGACTCACAGGGCTCCCGGAAACCTGCCGATTTGGCTCACGGTGAAGGTGTATACAAATCATCTGTGCTGTAGAAGGGCTCTGGGAGTTGAAAGAGTTGTGAATTTAACCCTCTAGGTTTCGGGCCTAATCTGAAACTGTTTCAAAACCAATTCCTTAAATAGACCATAGTTTGAAGCATCAGCAATAGGCATCTTACTGAATATATCCAGAGCTTTCCCAGCCAATTTGGCAACCAAAGTTGTCATCTTCCCTTTCCCGAATAAGCACTTTGTCTGTCCTCCGGGCAACATGCTTAAAAATCACTACCAGTGTCTCAAAGCAATCAGCTGTGCACATATCCTGCTCGACTACGCCACTGTGATGGGTTTGGTCCCAGAGATCCCCTTGGGACTGAAATTACTTCTGAGCCCGTTTTCCCTGCCAGCTTGGGACTCCAGAACCCTGCCTTGTTGAGCCAGACACCCTAGCCTGCTGCAACACAGACCCAGGCTCTGGGCCACACCCCCAAAGCTGCAGACTTTAACTCAAAACAGCTCAGCACCTGTCTCCAGCACCCAGCTCCCAGTGGGATCCAAAACCCCAAATAAATCCCTTGTACTCTCTATAAAGCTTATACAGGGTAAATTCCTAAATTCTTCACCCTCTAGATCACTGATAGAGAGAGATGCACAGCTGTTTGCTCCCCCAGGGATTAATCACTTCCTCTGGGTTTATTAATAAACAAAAGTCATTTTTATTAAGGTTAAAAAGTAGGAGTTAAGTGATTTCAAGTAATAACAGACAGAACAAAGGAAGTCACCAAGCAAACTAAAACAAAACACGCAAGCCTAAGCCTAATACATTAAGAAACTGATTCCAGGGAATAGCTCACCCTCAGAGGTGTTCCAATCAGCTTCTTTCAAAGACTAGACTCCTGCCTAGTCTGGGCCCAATCCTTTCCCCTGCTTCGGTCTTTGTTACTTCCAGCAGACATCTTAGGTTTTCTCATGACTGGCAGGGGTTTTCTCATGACTGGCAGCCCCTTTGTCCTGCTTCACCCCCTTTTATAGCTTTGGCATAAGGCGGGAATCTTTTGTCTCTCCGGGTCCTCACCCTTCCTTCTAAACGGAAAAATACCAGATTTAAGATGGATTCCACTATCGTGGTCTCTGTAAGACCCCTACTTTCCATTCTTCCTGGGTTGGCCCACACGTACACAGGAAGGTTTGCAGGTCAATAAACCATTTACAACCAATTGTCAATGGGAGCCGTCAAGGTTTTAAACCGCCATTAGTGGCCCACGCTTTGCACAATTACAATAGGACCTCAGAGTTAGACTTCATATTTCCAGCTTCAGAGACAAGAATGAGACATGCATACAAATAGGAGGCATATATTCAGTAGGTTAGAACCTTTGTTATGATACCTTACAAGAGACCTTTTGCATCAAGCATATTCCACTTACATCATACTCACACTTATAAGCATCTTTTCATAAAACGTATGGAGTGCAACGTCACCGGGTGCCCTACCTACCCTGCTTTCGCTGCTTCCTGATGGCACAGAATTGACAACAAAAGAGCCAGGCTAGGAGGCTTCTAAAACCGAGAGAGCTGTTCTATCGCGTCCACATCCTCTCAGGAGGTGACAAACCCCCTCTCTCCGTTTCCATCCCCCAAATCCTATCAGCTCAATGAGTTTTGTCCCTGGAAGAGCCTCGAGGGAGGCAGAAGAAGCGGAGAGGATTGCGTTGGGGGTAAATAAAACAGAGACGAGTTGTTCCTCTTGGGATTTTGGTGTGTTTCCCTGGTGATCCTGACGGAGGAACGGGAAGCATAATTCCATTTTTTTCAATGCCTCGGTTTGGGTTCAGCTGGTGAACTCTCTGCTCTTGTTCTCACAGGGGAATGGAGACTGGACCGGTTTCCCAATTTGGACAGAAAGTGGCTTGCCAAAGCCGAGGAGAGCCTGCTTCCTGCCTGCACCGAGTTGACAAACTGGGGAAGCCAAAGCTGAGAGACCCCGTAGACGAAGTCAGAGTGCTATCCGCTCACATGGAGGGGGAGCACAAGCCCTCCCTGGGTTTCTCTGCCCAAATTATAATCAGTTGAGTGATTTTCCTGGACGAGCCTCTAGGTAGGCAGAAGAAGAAGTGAAGAGGGTTGCGATGGGGTAAATGAAAGCCGAGGACTCTTCCTCTTGAGATGTCTTTGTCTTGCTCTTGTGATTCTGATGGATGAACCTAAAGCGTCATTTGAGCGTGTTTCAGTGCTTTTCCTCGGGCTCAGGTTGTGATGCTGAGCACAGGGGTTCCTTCACTCTCTCTGCTTGGACCCTCTGTAATGGGGAACGGACCAGCTTTCGAAAGAGCCTAGTGGAGCTGAACGAAAACAGCAATAAACATCCAGGTTCACCCTAGATTAATCTTTTGTCCCCAATTTTCTTGGGGAAACAAAACAAAAACATGGTTTTCTTAAGAACTCAACACCCATTCAGGCTCCAAACTCTTTTGCAAGATTTCCAGAAGGGCTCAACACCCTGAGTGCTGAGCTAGTTTGGGAAAAAAACCCAAACAAGGCCGGTACCAATTGTGAGTGCTGGCTCTTGACTCTGTGGCCCACCGTGCGGGAGGTTGAGGTTCTCATTAAGCTAAGTGTCTCTATTCTGCCTCTGTCCTAGTGTCCATCTAATAAGTGAGGGGGGAGATTAGAACACCTCAGAAGGCACAGGGTTGTAGGAAACCTGAAACTTTAGATGAGGGTGATGGTGTCTAAAAACCAGATGTGATGTAGGTGTTGAACGAGAGATGCTGTCTTGGTCTCCTTGAGCGGCTCATACAATATTGAAGAAAAGGAGGGTTGAGAGAGCTGCTTTTGTCCCAGCGTCAGGATGGCCGAGTGGTCTAAGGCGCCAGACTCAAGGCTCTGTCTTTCCCACAACTGGGGCTTCTGGTCTCCTGCAGGAGGCGTGGGTTCAAATCCCACTCCTGACACAACCTCTTGATTCCACCTCAAGAGGTGGCCTGGTTTCAATTGCCCTTGTAACATATTGGAAGAGCCCTCGTTTAGGAGCTTTCTTAGAGTAGCGGCAAGAGAAGTTAGAGGGAATCGTAAATACCTTCGGAATCCATGCGCTCAAGGCACCTAGTTGGGTAAATTCCAGTTTATTCCCCACCAGAAAGTTGGCATTGCTTGATCTTGGGCAGGTATGGATGTCAAACATATACAGGTGGAGGAAGAAGGGAGCAGTACAGTAGACACTGATAAAGGGAAGGTAAGACTCTTAGTCTCAGGGTTTGGGCTTGAGCCCTAAACTGGGTGCTCTACGTACTCTGGTTTGGCTGCTTCATGAGGGCACAGAATTGACAACATAGGGAGCAGAGACAGGAGGCAGCTACAACCAAGAGCCCTGTTAGATTGTGTCAACATCCTATCAGGAGGTCTCAAAGCCTCTCTCTCCGTTTGTATCTCAGAAATTCTATCCGCTCCAGGATCTTTCTCCATCAAAGAGCCGCTAGGTAGGCAGAAGAAGAGGTGGAGAGGGTTGCGATGGAGGTAACTAAAGCAGAGAAGAATTGTTCCTCTTGGGATTTTTTGTGTTTCTCTTGTGATCCTGACGGAGGAACCGGAAGCATCATTTGATTTTTTTCTGGCTACTTTCTGTCCAACAGATTAAGTTGGTCCATTGTCCATTCCCCTCAGGGGTTAAGAGCTGGAACCCCTGTGCTCAGGGTCACAACCTTAGCCCAACCGAAGGCACTGAAACAAACTCAAATGATGCTTCAGCTTCCTCCCTCAGCATCACAAGACCAACACAAAGAAAGCTCCCGAGGAACGGGGCTCTGAGCATTGCCAGGTTGTGAGTTCCGTGCCCTCAGGAAGCAGCCAAAATGCTCGAAACCCCCACCCGCTTCTCTTGGACCGCTGGCAACATGGTGTTTGCACAGGAGCCGCAAGCCCGTCTTTCCTGTCTTTGTCTATCCTGGCCCCTTCCCCCCAAATGCTTTCATCGGACGCTGCAGGGACCTAAGGACCTGCAGGTTCCCGCACCCACCTCCTAAAGCAAACAGTCCTTCCCTTCTCTGACATTCCTGGAGCCGCACATCCTTGGAGGAGTTTTACCCCAGGGGGTTCTGATTCCCTGCGAAAAGATGTGTCTGGCGGCCGGCGGGGAACTGTCTTCTCTGCCCCCTCTTTGGGCGCTGAGAAGCTTTTTCTGAGCAACAGCACCTCCTCCTGGTGGGAGAATCCTAAATTCCACCCTCCCACCCAGGTTTCTCTGAGCAGCTGCTAGATGAACCCCACTTCTCTGGTCTAGACACCAGCATCTAACTAGCCTTGGAACGGGCCCTGTTTGCTAGCTGGAGAGCGAAGGAACCAGGAAAGAAGGCAAATGTCAGGAAACGAATCTCAGCACGCAAAGAAACTTCCTTCGCTCTTCTTTTGCACTGTCTGTGCCTTTGTGAGCCCTTGATGCCTAGCCCGACTAGCTCAGTCGGTAGAGCATGAGACTCTTAATCTCAGGGTCGTGGGTTCGAGCCCCACGTTGGGCGTTTGATCTTGCACTCTTCGACATCACTCTCTCCCTTTGAGTCTCAGAGCATAACGGAATCCACTCTTTGTCCTCTCAAACAGCTGAGGCGGTCTCGGACCTTTAGTACATCATGAAGACAAGACACATTGACAATTCCATGGTCCTAAGAGAGTTGAGTCTCTTCTAGCCCAGGCAAGAGAGGGAAAAAATTAACCTTTCAGAAGCTGATTGCCCCCCCACCCCCTGAGCAGCCATGTAGAGCTTCTCTACTTATTTCTATATCTTCGCCAGCGCTCAGTAGTTGAGATAACTGCTTCTTTCTCAAATCCTCCACCAGCCCTCTTCATTGGGATGGAGATTGCTTAAGGCTGACGATTCCACCACATCTTATTCATCCCTCGTACATTTCTGTAAGCCCATGGAGAGTAAAACAAGATAGCAATAAAACTGTTTTTTTTTTAAAAAAAGACGTGGCCTCAATGTATAACAATACTGGAAATTGTTTTAATATGTTTTCTGTGTCTTTTTCATATCAGTGCTAAAAATAGGAAGGGAACCGTAAGGAAACGAAGAACTCAGAGCTTGTGTTAACCTCCTTTGAAGACGAACGAATGGCCTCAGTTGGACAGAAAGTAGGCCTAGAAAGTTATGCCCAACCCCCCAAATGTCATCTCCCTGGTGGTCTAGTGGTTAGGATTTGGCGCTTTCACCGCCACGGCCCGGGTTCGATTCCCGGTCAGGGAGTTACCCTCTTCAACAAAAGTCTACCTTGCCTTCCTCACTTTGGAGTTCAAGCGGAAGAATGCAACTTCCTGGCCTCCTTCAGAATGCTTGGAAACTCTTTGGAGGCCATGGGGAAAGCAAAGCTTCCACCTACTACAATATGGCTATCTGCCCCTTAAAGCCCAGCCTCTGCACCCTTTTACACAAATACACTTACTTGTGCAAACAATTTAGTTCTTCCTTCTTACCGAGCCTAACCTAAATTAGAACAACATTGCACTTTGACCCAAGATCTTTTTCTTTTCTTTTCACTTTTCTTGGTGAAACCAAACCAAACCAAACAATCATTTTGGGTCCACCAAAATATTTCACTAAATATAATATTCATCCAAAAACCTTTCACCCAGCGCTATATACAAGTCTTTGGAAGTAACACCCCGGAGAAAGATCATTAAGCTTTTCCATTCCTAAGATCTATCCGCTGAAGGCTTCTGAGCATGGGCTATGGGCCTTTCACCTCTAGGCCAGTGGTTACCCTCTTGCTCAGGTGGCTACTGATGAAAGGCAATGTGGTTTAGTGGCAGATCCATTTCAGCCTCCCTCTTCCAATGTCTACAGGAGGGTGTTTGTTTCGCATTGCATCTAAGAAACAAATCAATTCTCTTGAAACCTCAACCTGGAATCAAGGTGATTGTAGGTCAAGGAAGGAAGGTTTTATTCATCCTGTTCTAGTAAATGCTCAAAGTTGCGATGCTTCTTGGAGCTTCCAGACACATTGGCCAGAATTTTCAGAAGGTCTCACACCCACCGCTAGGGCCAGATTTGCAGAAGAACTAGGCTCCCAGTTAGGCACTAAAATCTTTAGCCAGATTGTCAAAAAGGCTCAACCTATTTTTCCAAAAGATGAGTTATTTTGGAAAAAAGCTTGTAAAGATTGTGGGTGCTGGTTACTTGTCTATGTGGCCCACACTGCTGGAGTTGGAGGTTCACCATTGTTTTCTCAGAATGCGGTGTCCGTAGTCTGCCTCAGTTCTGGTGTCCATCTTTTATTCTCCTAATAAATTAGCAGGGAGACTAAAACAACATCGGACTCACAGGGCTCCCGGAAACCTGCCGATTTGGCTCACGGTGAAGGTGTATACAAATCATCTGTGCTGTAGAAGGGCTCTGGGAGTTGAAAGAGTTGTGAATTTAACCCTCTAGGTTTCGGGCCTAATCTGAAACTGTTTCAAAACCAATTCCTTAAATAGACCATAGTTTGAAGCATCAGCAATAGGCATCTTACTGAATATATCCAGAGCTTTCCCAGCCAATTTGGCAACCAAAGTTGTCATCTTCCCTTTCCCGAATAAGCACTTTGTCTGTCCTCCGGGCAACATGCTTAAAAATCACTACCAGTGTCTCAAAGCAATCAGCTGTGCACATATCCTGCTCGACTACGCCACTGTGATGGGTTTGGTCACAGAGATCCCCTTGGGACTGAAATTACTTCTGAGCCCGTTTTCCCTGCCAGCTTGGGACTCCAGAACCCTGCCTTGTTGAGCCAGACACCCTAGCCTGCTGCAACACAGACCCAGGCTCTGGGCCACACCCCCAAAGCTGCAGACTTTAACTCAAAACAGCTCAGCACCTGTCTCCAGCACCCAGCTCCCAGTGGGATCCAAAACCCCAAATAAATCCCTTGTACTCTCTATAAAGCTTATACAGGGTAAATTCCTAAATTCTTCACCCTCTAGATCACTGATAGAGAGAGATGCACAGCTGTTTGCTCCCCCAGGGATTAATCACTTCCTCTGGGTTTATTAATAAACAAAAGTCATTTTTATTAAGGTTAAAAAGTAGGAGTTAAGTGATTTCAAGTAATAACAGACAGAACAAAGGAAGTCACCAAGCAAACTAAAACAAAACACGCAAGCCTAAGCCTAATACATTAAGAAACTGATTCCAGGGAATAGCTCACCCTCAGAGGTGTTCCAATCAGCTTCTTTCAAAGACTAGACTCCTGCCTAGTCTGGGCCCAATCCTTTCCCCTGCTTCGGTCTTTGTTACTTCCAGCAGACATCTTAGGTTTTCTCATGACTGGCAGGGGTTTTCTCATGACTGGCAGCCCCTTTGTCCTGCTTCACCCCCTTTTATAGCTTTGGCATAAGGCGGGAATCTTTTGTCTCTCCGGGTCCTCACCCTTCCTTCTAAACGGAAAAATACCAGATTTAAGATGGATTCCACTATCGTGGTCTCTGTAAGACCCCTACTTTCCATTCTTCCTGGGTTGGCCCACACGTACACAGGAAGGTTTGCAGGTCAATAAACCATTTACAACCAATTGTCAATGGGAGCCGTCAAGGTTTTAAACCGCCATTAGTGGCCCACGCTTTGCACAATTACAATAGGACCTCAGAGTTAGACTTCATATTTCCAGCTTCAGAGACAAGAATGAGACATGCATACAAATAGGAGGCATATATTCAGTAGGTTAGAACCTTTGTTATGATACCTTACAAGAGACCTTTTGCATCAAGCATATTCCACTTACATCATACTCACACTTATAAGCATCTTTTCATAAAACGTATGGAGTGCAACGTCACCGGGTGCCCTACCTACCCTGCTTTCGCTGCTTCCTGATGGCACAGAATTGACAACAAAAGAGCCAGGCTAGGAGGCTTCTAAAACCGAGAGAGCTAAGTGTCTCTATTCTGCCTCTGTCCTAGTGTCCATCTAATAAGTGAGGGGGGAGATTAGAACACCTCAGAAGGCACAGGGTTGTAGGAAATCTGAAACTTTAGATGAGGGTGATGGTGTCTAAAAACCAGATGTGATGTAGGTGTTGAACGAGAGATGCTGTCTTGGTCTCCTTGAGCGGCTCATACAATATTGAAGAAAAGGAGGGTTGAGAGAGCTGCTTTTCTCCCAGCGTCAGGATGGCCGAGTGGTCTAAGGCGCCAGACTCAAGGCTTTGTCTTTCCCACAACTGGGGCTTCTGGTCTCCTGCAGGAGACGTGGGTTCAAATCCCACTCCTGACACAACCTCTTGATTCCACCTCAAGAGGTGGCCTGGTTTCAATTGCCCTTGTAACATATTGGAAGAGCCCTCGTTTAGGAGCTTTCTTAGAGTAGCGGCAAGAGAAGTTAGAGGGAATCGTAAATACCTTCGGAATCCATGCGCTCAAGGCACCTAGTTGGGTAAATTCCAGTTTATTCCCCACCAGAAAGTTGGCATTGCTTGATCTTGGGCAGGTATGGATGTCAAACATATACAGGTGGAGGAAGAAGGGAGCAGTACAGTAGAGACTGATAAAGGGAAGGTAAGACTCTTAGTCTCAGGGTTTGGGCTTGAGCCCTAAACTGGGTGCTCTACGTACTCTGGTTTGGCTGCTTCATGAGGGCACAGAATTGACAACATAGGGAGCAGAGACAGGAGGCAGCTACAACCAAGAGCCCTGTTAGATTGTGTCAACATCCTATCAGGAGGTCTCAAAGCCTCTCTCTCCGTTTGTATCTCAGAAATTCTATCCGCTCCAGGATCTTTCTCCATCAAAGAGCCGCTAGGTAGGCAGAAGAAGAGGTGGAGAGGGTTGCGATGGAGGTAACTAAAGCAGAGAAGAATTGTTCCTCTTGGGATTTTTTGTGTTTCTCTTGTGATCCTGACGGAGGAACCGGAAGCATCATTTGATTTTTTTCTGGCTACTTTCTGTCCAACAGATTAAGTTGGTCCATTGTCCATTCCCCTCAGGGGTTAAGAGCTGGAACCCCTGTGCTCAGGGTCACAACCTTAGCCCAACCGAAGGCACTGAAACAAACTCAAATGATGCTTCAGCTTCCTCCCTCAGCATCACAAGACCAACACAAAGAAAACTCCCGAGGAACGGGGCTCTGAGCATTGCCAGGTTGTGAGTTCCGTGCCCTCAGGAAGCAGCCAAAATGCTCGAACCCCCACCCGCTTCTCTTGGACCGCTGGCAACATGGTGTTTGCACAGGAGCCGCAAGCCCGTCTTTCCTGTCTTTGTCTATCCCGGCCCCTTCCCCCCAAATGCTTTCATCGGACGCTGCAGGGACCTAAGGACCTGCAGGTTCCCGCACCCACCTCCTAAAGCAAACAGTCCTTCCCTTCTCTGACATTCCTGGAGCCGCACATCCTTGGAGGAGTTTTACCCCAGGGGGTTCTGATTCCCTGCGAAAAGATGTGTCTGGCGGCCAGCGGGGAACTGTCTTCTCTGCCCCCTCTTTGGGCGCTGAGAAGCTTTTTCTGAGCAACAGCACCTCCTCCTGGTGGGAGAATCCTAAATTCCACCCTCCCACCCAGGTTTCTCTGAGCAGCTGCTAGATGAACCCCACTTCTCTGGTCTAGACACCAGCATCTAACTAGCCTTGGAACGGGCCCTGTTTGCTAGCTGGAGAGCGAAGGAACCAGGAAAGAAGGCAAATGTCAGGAAACGAATCTCAGCACGCAAAGAAACTTCCTTCGCTCTTCTTTTGCACTGTCTGTGCCTTTGTGAGTCCTTGATGCTTAGCCCGACTAGCTCAGTCGGTAGAGCATGAGACTCTTAATCTCAGGGTCGTGGGTTCGAACCCTACGTTGGCCGTTTGATCTTGCACTCTTCGACATCACTCTCTCCCTTTGAGTCTCAGAGCATAACGGAATCCACTCTTTGTCCTCTCAACCAGCTGAGGCTGTCTCGGACCTTTAGTACATCATGAAGACAAGACACATTGACAATTCCATGGTCCTAAGAGAGTTGAGTCTCTTCTAGCCCAGGCAAGAGAGGGAAAAAATAACCTTTCAGAAGCTGATTGCCCCCCACCCCCTGAGCAGCCATCTAGAGCTTCTCTACTTATTTCTATATCTTTGCCAGCACTCAGTAGTTGAGATAACTGCTTCTTTCTCAAATCCTCCACCAGCCCTCTTCATTGGGATAGAGATTGCTTAAGGCTGACGATTCCACCACATCTTATTAATCCCTCGTACATTTCTGTAAGCCCATGGAGAGTAAAAAAAGATAGCAATAAAACTGTTTTTTTTTTAAAAAAGACGTGGCCTCAATGTATAACAATACTGGAAATTGTTTTAATATGTTTTCTGTGTCTTTTTCATATCAGTGCTAAAAATAGGAAGGGAACCGTAAGGAAACGAAGAACTCAGAGCTTGTGTTAACCTCCTTTGAAGACGAACGAATGGCCTCAGTTGGACAGAAAGTAGGCCTAGAAAGTTATGCCCAACCCCCCAAATGTCATCTCCCTGGTGGTCTAGTGGTTAGGATTTGGCGCTTTCACCGCCACGGCCCGGGTTCGATTCCCGGTCAGGGAGTTACCCTCTTCAACAAAAGTCTACCTTGCCTTCCTCACTTTGGAGTTCAAGTGGAAGAATGCAACTTCCTGGCCTCCTTCAGAATGCTTGGAAACTCTTTAGAGGCCATGGGGAAAGCAAAGCTTCCACCTACTACAATATTGCTATCTGCCCCTTAAAGACCAGCCTCTGCACCCTTTTACACAAATACACTTACTTGTGCAAACAATTTAGTTCTTCCTTCTTACCGAGCCTAACCTAAATTAGAACAACATTGCACTTTGACCCAAGATCTTTTTCTTTTCTTTTCACTTTTCTTGGTGAAACCAAACCAAACCAAACAATCATTTTGGGTCCACCAAAATATTTCACTAAATATAATATTCATCCAAAAACCTTTCACCCAGCGCTATATACAAGTCTTTGGAAGTAACACCCCAGAGAAAGATCATTAAGCTTTTCCATTCCTAAGATCTAGCCGCTGAAGGCTTCTGAGCATGGGCTATGGGCCTTTCACCTCTAGGCCAGTGGTTACCCTCTTGCTCAGGTGGCTACTGATGAAAGGCAATGTGGTTTAGTGGCAGATCCATTTCAGCCTCCCTCTTCCAATGTCTACAGGAGGGTGTTTGTTTCGCATTGCATCTAAGAATCAAATCAATTCTCTTGAAACCTCAACCTGGAATCAAGGTGATTGTAGGTCAAGGAAGGAAGGTTTTGTTCATCCTGTTCTAGTAAATGCTCAAAGTTGCGATGCTTCTTGGAGCTTCCAGACACATTGGCCAGAATTTTCAGAAGGTCTCACACCCACCGCTAGGGCCAGATTTGCAGAAGAACTAGGCTCCCAGTTAGGCACTAAAATCTTTAGCCAGATTGTCAAAAAGGCTCAACCTATTTTTCCAAAAGACGAGTTATTTTGGAAAAAAGCTTGTAAAGATTGTGGGTGCTGGTTACTTGTCTATGTGGCCCACACTGCTGGAGTTGGAGGTTCACCATTGTTTTCTCAGAATGCGGTGTCCGTAGTCTGCCTCAGTTCTGGTGTCCATCTTTTATTCTCCTAATAAATTAGCAGGGAGACTAAAACAACATCGGACTCACAGGGCTCCCGGAAACCTGCCGATTTGGCTCACGGTGAAGGTGTATACAAATCATCTGTGCTGTAGAAGGGCTCTGGGAGTTGAAAGAGTTGTGAATTTAACCCTCTAGGTTTCGGGCCTAATCTGAAACTGTTTCAAAACCAATTCCTTAAATAGACCATAGTTTGAAGCATCAGCAATAGGCATCTTACTGAATATATCCAGAGCTTTCCCAGCCAATTTGGCAACCAAAGTTGTCATCTTCCCTTTCCCGAATAAGCACTTTGTCTGTCCTCCGGGCAACATGCTTAAAAATCACTACCAGTGTCTCAAAGCAATCAGCTGTGCACATATCCTGCTCGACTACGCCACTGTGATGGGTTTGGTCACAGAGATCCCCTTGGGACTGAAATTACTTCTGAGCCCGTTTTCCCTGCCAGCTTGGGACTCCAGAACCCTGCCTTGTTGAGCCAGACACCCTAGCCTGCTGCAACACAGACCCAGGCTCTGGGCCACACCCCCAAAGCTGCAGACTTTAACTCAAAACAGCTCAGCACCTGTCTCCAGCACCCAGCTCCCAGTGGGATCCAAAACCCCAAATAAATCCCTTGTACTCTCTATAAAGCTTATACAGGGTAAATTCCTAAATTCTTCACCCTCTAGATCACTGATAGAGAGAGATGCACAGCTGTTTGCTCCCCCAGGGATTAATCACTTCCTCTGGGTTTATTAATAAACAAAAGTCATTTTTATTAAGGTTAAAAAGTAGGAGTTAAGCGATTTCAAGTAATAACAGACAGAACAAAGGAAGTCACCAAGCAAACTAAAACAAAACACGCAAGCCTAAGCCTAATACATTAAGAAACTGATTCCAGGGAATAGCTCACCCTCAGAGGTGTTCCAATCAGCTTCTTTCAAAGACTAGACTCCTGCCTAGTCTGGGCCCAATCCTTTCCCCTGCTTCGGTCTTTGTTACTTCCAGCAGACATCTTAGGTTTTCTCATGACTGGCAGGGGTTTTCTCATGACTGGCAGCCCCTTTGTCCTGCTTCACCCCCTTTTATAGCTTTGGCATAAGGCGGGAATCTTTTGTCTCTCCGGGTCCTCACCCTTCCTTCTAAACAGAAAAATACCAGATTTAAGATGGATTCCACTATCGTGGTCTCTGTAAGACCCCTACTTTCCATTCTTCCTGGGTTGGCCCACACGTACACAGGAAGGTTTGCAGGTCAATAAACCATTTACAACCAATTGTCAATGGGAGCTGTCAAGGTTTTAAACCGCCATTAGTGGCCCACGCTTTGCACAATTACAATAGGACCTCAGAGTTAGACTTCATATTTCCAGCTTCAGAGACAAGAATGAGACATGCATACAAATAGGAGGCATATATTCAGTAGGTTAGAACCTTTGTTATGATACCTTACAAGAGACCTTTTGCATCAAGCACATTCCACTTACATCATACTCACACTTATAAGCATCTTTTCATAAAACGTATGGAGTGCAACGTCACCGGGTGCCCTACCTACCCTGCTTTCGCTGCTTCCTGATGGCACAGAATTGACAACAAAAGAGCCAGGCTAGGAGGCTTCTAAAACCGAGAGAGCTAAGTGTCTCTATTCTGCCTCTGTCCTAGTGTCCATCTAATAAGTGAGGGGGGAGATTAGAACACCTCAGAAGGCACAGGGTTGTAGGAAATCTGAAACTTTAGATGAGGGTGATGGTGTCTAAAAACCAGATGTGATGTAGGTGTTGAACGAGAGATGCTGTCTTGGTCTCCTTGAGCGGCTCATACAATATTGAAGAAAAGGAGGGTTGAGAGAGCTGCTTTTCTCCCAGCGTCAGGATGGCCGAGTGGTCTAAGGCGCCAGACTCAAAGCTTTGTCTTTCCCACAACTGGGGCTTCTGGTCTCCTGCAGGAGGCGTGGGTTCAAATCCCACTCCTGACACAACCTCTTGATTCCACCTCAAGAGGTGGCCTGGTTTCAATTGCCCTTGTAACATATTGGAAGAGCCCTCGTTTAGGAGCTTTCTTAGAGTAGCGGCAAGAGAAGTTAGAGGGAATCGTAAATACCTTCGGAATCCATGCGCTCAAGGCACCTAGTTGGGTAAATTCCAGTTTATTCCCCACCAGAAAGTTGGCATTGCTTGATCTTGGGCAGGTATGGATGTCAAACATATACAGGTGGAGGAAGAAGGGAGCAGTACAGTAGAGACTGATAAAGGGAAGGTAAGACTCTTAGTCTCAGGGTTTGGGCTTGAGCCCTAAACTGGGTGCTCTACGTACTCTGGTTTGGCTGCTTCATGAGGGCACAGAATTGACAACATAGGGAGCAGAGACAGGAGGCAGCTACAACCAAGAGCCCTGTTAGATTGTGTCAACATCCTATCAGGAGGTCTCAAAGCCTCTCTCTCCGTTTGTATCTCAGAAATTCTATCCGCTCCAGGATCTTTCTCCATCAAAGAGCCGCTAGGTAGGCAGAAGAAGAGGTGGAGAGGGTTGCGATGGAGGTAACTAAAGCAGAGAAGAATTGTTCCTCTTGGGATTTTTTGTGTTTCTCTTGTGATCCTGACGGAGGAACCGGAAGCATCATTTGATTTTTTTCTGGCTACTTTCTGTCCAACAGATTAAGTTGGTCCATTGTCCATTCC